>NW_019154093.1:33570021-33694725 GCF_002288905.1 Enhydra lutris kenyoni
TTTAAGTAATCTCTGAGCCCAACGTGGGGCTTGAACTCACAATCTGGAGATCTAGAGTCACATGCTCTACTGACTGTGCCAGTCAGGCGCCCTTCTAACCAGTTGATTCAGGGGACGAGGAAAGATGGAGCATGTGCTAACACTGGAGCTGGATGACATTCTCAGAACCCCAAATATATCTTACACGAGTCACCACTTAACTCCCCCATTCTGTTTCTGCCCTCTTCAGCCTCTTCCCTGGTCATTAAAAAACAGACACTTTTATCTCTTGTGAACTTGGAGATGGTTATTTTATTACCTAAGAATCATTTGACTACATCTGCTTAGAAAAAAGGGTAATTTGTGCCTGTGAAATCTAACAAGAGCCCAGCACAAGGTACTTTGTTCCCCTTTTAAGCCATTTTTAGTTTGGTGCTGTGTGGTTTAAATTTAGAATACTTATTCCAAACTGGGGATGGGGGTGGGGGGTGCAGAGATTGAACCCAGCTGTGACTCCTGCTGCTGTGAGATAAATGGGGAAGTCTGGGAACCAGTGTTAGAAGGGGAGGATCTCAAGAGAGGGGCCTGCGGCGGGGGGGGGGGGGGGACTTGCCCTCACTGGAGTAGGGGAGCAGTAAGGAGAAAGAAACAGAGGTTGGTATCTCCTCTTTTCCTCCTGCTCTTGCAGGATTTGGCCTACTGAGAATGTGGTGAGGGCATTTTATTCATGCACACGTAAGTACTCTCATAAGAACACACAGAGACACATACACCCTGGAGTTGGTGCTGAGTATGATGTCTTCCTGGATTCATTTTACTTCCTCAAAGGCTAGATGTTGAGTTCCCAGCATGCTGTTCCTTCTACCTGGAATGTGTTTACCCTCCTCTTTCCTGGCTGAGTTTGGCTTCTCTTTCAGATAGTAGCTTCCTCTAGGAGGCTTTCTCTGACTCCAGGTCCCCTCCCCACACCCTGCCTTATAATATATTCCCAAAGCATCCCGTGTTTTCCCTTTCATGTCACTTCTCATGTGTTTCATCCTGTATTTTCCCTTTCATGTCACTTTCAGTTACTAGATTAAATTCTGACACACCATAGGCCCTCAATACATACCATAAAATAGCGGGGGGGGGGGCAGGTAGGAAGGAAGAGAAGGAGGGAGGTAGAGAGGAAAAAAGTAAAGAGGAAAGAAAGCCATGTTTCAATCCCTGCTCTTAGACTAACAATGTGGACAAGTTCCTTAATTAATTTAAGACTCAGTTTCTTCATTTTCAAAACTTAAATAGTAAAACCAAACTTACAGGGTTGTTGTAAGATTAGAGATAATATGTAAAAAGCACCTAGGACTGTGCCTGGCACGTAGTCTGACACAGGCCTGACTCAGTTCGATGTCATTAGGAAGTACCTATGTTCTAAAAAGAAAGTATATGAAAATGCAGAAAAGCACAGAGAAAAGCTATAAAACCATCTATTAATCCATACCTTTGAGATCACTGTTAAAGTTTGAATGTCTCCCCTTTCTGTGTATATCTTTATATTTTTGTATAAAATAGGAAAATTATGAAACATTTTCATATATTTTCATTTACGAGACACCTTTGTGGCTCAGTTGGTTAAGTGTCCGACTCTTGGTTTTGGCTCAGGTCATGATCTTAGGGTTGTGAGATTGAGCCCCACGTTGGGTTCCATGCTGAGTATAAAGCTTGCTTGGGGTTTTCTCTCCCTCTGCCCCTCCCCCACACGCACACACACTCTCTCTCTGTCTCTCTCAAATAAATCTTTTTTTTTTCTTTTTAAAGATTTTATTTATTTATTTATTTGACAGACGAAGATCACAAGTAGGCAGAGAAGCAGGCAGAGAGAGAGGAGGAAGCTCTCTCTCTGCGGAGAGCCCGATGCGGGGCTCGATCCCAGGACCCTGGGATCATGACCTGAGCGGAAGGCAGAGGCTTTAACCCACTGAGCCACCCAGGGGCCCCTCTCTCAAATAAATCTTTAAAAAAAAAAACATGCTTTACCTTGTTGAGATCATGTTTTCTTTTCTTTCCACATGATGGCCCAAATACCTCCCACTTTTTAGTATTGCAAAATTGCTATATTCAAAATATTGTATAATAATACTTAGTCCTTCAGTAGTTAAAAGAAGATTTAGAAACTGGTACTTTAATCGTTCAGACTCTCCTTTCAACCGAACCATGTTTTGTGACTTAGGAAGATAATCCACATTGCAGGGTAAACCAATAATATAGGGGATAGGGTACAAATTGATGTTTTATTTTTGTTTTTCGTTTAGATAACCTTTCTAATTTTGGTAAATTGGAGGATTATTTGAGATGCTTAAAGAAATGGGGAGGCCAGGGGGGAATGAAAACTCCACTGGACTGGAGGTTCAGGGGCCTGACATTTTCCTGCTTACAGTCCAGTTCCCAACGCAGCTTGACTCCGTGACTTCACATTTGGATCTCATTTTCCCCACCCATGTAAGTGAGAGAGTGGGTTTCATTATACAGATTTTTCAAACTGGGCTTTCCCAGGTGCTAGAGTTCCATGGAGACGTTTTCTTTTTCATATTGGGTAAGATTTCCTTTGAGGAAAGAATTACAGGGCTTAAAACAAACCAACAAACACCAAAAAAATTAAGTGGAACGTTTCTAATAAAATTCCAGTGTGTTTTTTTCCCCCTGAGATAGAATTCATATACCATAAAACTAGCCCTTTTAGAGAAGTATACAATAAAGAGGTTTTTAGTGTATTCACAAGATTGTGCAACCAATTGCGGTTGTCTAATTCCATAACATTCTCGTTGCCCAGAAAGAAACCTGGTACCCATTAATGCCCTCTCCTCTTTCCCCCCTTTTCTCAGACCCTGGCCACTAC
The DNA here is from genome assembly GCF_002288905.1 of Enhydra lutris kenyoni. Taxonomy (NCBI): domain Eukaryota; kingdom Metazoa; phylum Chordata; class Mammalia; order Carnivora; family Mustelidae; genus Enhydra; species Enhydra lutris. The sequence goes on from NW_019154093.1 coordinate 33,572,876, forward strand.
TAGTCCACTTTCTGCCTCAGTGGATTTGCCTTTTTTTGACATATCATATAAAAGGAGTAATACAATATGTGGTCTTTTGTGTCTGGCTTCTTTCACTTAACATAGTGTTTTAAAGTTTTCTCCATATGGTAGCATAGGAAAGTGCTTTATTTCTTTTGGTTCAAGCTTTTCAGGAAATTTTTTTTTCCCCAGGCTTGGAAAAAAAGTTGATCAGATTATTAGAGGAAGTCTTATAGTAGTAGAAGGCTTTATCAGCACTTTTCATTAAGAGGTGAAACAATTTCAGTATTTCAGGCTTTTAAATAAAAGACTCTATTTAGTGTATGTGAAAAACCATTTAAGCTCCCTGCCCAGCCCTGCAACCCTCCTTAAAGCCAGGAGATGGATATACTGATTGGCCAGTTTTTTCTCCTTTGTGTCTGGGGGAGACTTTTCATTGCGGGGAGTATACGAAGTGTCTCTTTCCAATACAGTTGGTCAGTTAAGATTACTCTTTTTTACAGACCCTTTTTCTTTTTCTTTTTTTTTTTTTTTAAATATTTTATTTATTTATTTGACAGAGATCACAAGTAGGCAGAGAGGCAGGCAGAGAGAGAGGAGGAAGCAGGCTCCCCACGGAGCAGAGCACCTGATGTGGGGCTTGATCCCAGGACCCCGGGATCATGACCTGAGCCGAAGGTAGAGGCTTAACCCACTGAGCCACGCAGGCGCCCCTACAGACCCTTTTCAAAGAATATATTCCCTGCAGCCTTTCTTGTGTTATTACCTGAATGAGAGGCTCCATCCTAATCATATGAAGTGTACACTATGCCAGGCACTGTTCTGAGTCACAGGGACAAGAGGTGATCAGGAGATAACCCTTGCCTCCCGCTGGTGTTCCTGACCATTTCCCTTCTATAGATCCCCATAGCTTCCCACCTCTTCCTTTAATGGTGCCTATCTTATTCTGTGCTGTATTTTAGGTTTGGGGAGGGATTTAATCCAGGGCCCGGCACTATGCCTATCACAAAGTTGATACTAATGATACATTTATGGAGTAATTTAATAAGTCCCCTACTCCCAGCAACTTGGGAGATCAATGGACATGTGCTGAATGAAACTGACTCTGACTGTGCATATATTCTTCTCGTACAGTCAGAGCCCAATTTTTGTTTTGTTAATTAGCACCCTGCATTAGCCATTTGAATAGCAGAATTCCAAGTGGCCATCTGTTTTTGTTTTCTGATTACCTAGAGATCACTTTTTAGGATTGAAAAGCCATGGACAGTCTCTTTCATCTTATTTGATAAATGTAGAAAATCATAACAGCAATGATGAGAGCAATGTGTTGGTTTTGATATAACTCAGATGAGGTAATGCATATAATTTAAAATCTTAGATATAGAAAGTAGGTTATTAATATTCAACAAAAAATAAAATTGCTGCTTACTTACCTTTTACTATGTGCTAGTATTATGCTAAGTGCTGAGCATATATTGTCTCATTTAAAACTAGCAATATTAATGGTATTAATATGACCATTTTATTGATGAAGGCATGGAGGATCAGAATCATGAAATAATCTAAGAGTCAAACAACTAGTAATCAGTAGATCTAGAATTCCAACATAAATTTCTTTGACCCCCAGTTTATGTTCTCCATGCTGTTTTGTCTCTTGAGGTAACAACAGAAACTGTCCCATAGTGAGAGTTAATGCCCACCTGAAAATTATGTTCTGAAAGCTAAATTATTATTATTTATAATGATATTTATTATATTGTTATTATAAACATTATTTCTGGCCCATATAAAAATGCATAAATCAGTGAGTGATTGACTGAGTGAAAGAAAGGGTGAATGAAAGATTGGGGGTGGTAGGTTGGAGATACCATATGTATTCCTTTGCCAGATAAACTAGTGCACTTAAAATATTTATAAAAATGTATTAAAATATTTGTGATGGTAGATTTGCTGGAGAATAATCTTAAAAAAATTAAAAGTCCATTAAAAATGGCAGGCAAATCAGGGAATGCAATGTAAAAACATGGAGAGGGTGAAGAGTTTATAAGTGAATATTAAAAAGTTTATATTAGAGGTCCATGAATCAGTGGAATAATGAGATTCTGTTGTAGTTCATTTGGCCTCCCTCTCCTGTCTCCTTTAAAGGTACTTCCTCAGTGACTTTCGAGTAGTATTTATTTATTCCCGATTGCCATGTATTTCTTTTCATTCATCTTATCTTTTTCGTCTTCAGGACACAGACTCATTCTAAAGCTTCATAGATTGAATGAAGAATAAGCACTTCCCCATTTACCTGCCTCCTTTGGCAGCGCTGTTTAAGAGTTTGCCCCTATGCAAAAAAAAATTTAAATGCATTTGTTCATAATTCAGCCTGATCTGTTGAAACCAGTTAAACATTAAATAAAGTTGGGATGCCTGGGTGGCTTAGTTGGTTAGGTGTCTGCTTTCAGCTCAGGTCATGATCTCAGTGTCCTGGGATCGGGTCCCACATTGGGCTCCTTGCTCCATGGGGAGCCTGCTTCTCCCTCTGCCTACTGCTCTCCCTGCTTGTGCTCTCTCTCTCCCTTTGAAAATCTTTAAAAACATCTTTTAAAAAATAAACATTAAATAAATAATGACTTTGCCACAAAGTCCCTACCTGCATGATCTTTGGCAAGGCGAGTTAGCATTCTGAACTTATCCTCAACTATAAATGGGAATAATAATATCTACCTGAAAGTATTGTTGTGAGCATCACATCCATCTACATGTAAAGAATAATAAAATGTCAGCTATTATAAAAGATATTTTGGAGACAATTGAGGATATTTGAATATAGACTGGATATTAGATGCATCAGGGGTTTATTATTAATTTTGTGGTTCTGTAGGAGAATATCCTTATTAGGAGATGCATGATGAAGAATTGAGAGGTCAAGTCATATGATGTCTCAATTCATTTGTGGTAAGTTCGGCAAAAAGAAAAAAACCCTTAAATATCTAGATAAAACAGACTGGTAAAATGTTTTCTGTTGTTAAATCTAGTTATTGGATATGTGCGTATTGTGAAATTCTTTCAACTTTGTGGTATATATGAAATTTTTATAATAAAATGATCAGGGAAAAGTTAGCTATTAATAAAGTTATAGCAGTCTATTATTTCACGCTTTTCCAAAGCTAAAAGTATATAAGGGCGTAGTTAAGTGGATTTTGAGTAAATGAGCTTCTTACGTCTGGGAAAGAAGAAGAAAATGCATTAAGAATAAAAAGTGAACTCAAGCATTGCCAGCTTGAGTGGGATAAAGCAGAGCTAGTTCCATAAAATGAAGGCATTGCTGGGAATATAAGGAAGGGGGAAGTAAGGACGGGATCTAGGATGTACTGACTGCCCATTGAACTATTCTGCTAGATGCTATAAATATTGTCACCTTTAATTTTAAAAGCAACTCTTTGATGTAGGTAGTATTAAAAAAGTTTAGCATGTTTTGAATAAGTTGGCTAATACAGCTGCTGGATAGTGAAGTTAGGATTTGAACCCAGATCTGTTTTGTCTGTTTTCCTTTCCTCTCTCCCTCCCTTTCTTCTTTATGATGAAGGCTGGGATTTTTTGCTTTATTTTTTAATTTTAATTTTAATTTATTTTTAAAAAAGATTTTTATTTATTTATTTGACACAGAGAGAGAGAGAGTACAAACAGGGGGAGCAGCAGGCAGAGGGAGAAGGAGAAGCAGGCTCCCCACTGAGCCTGATGCAGGGCTCGATCCCAGGACCCTGGCAGATGCTTAACTGGCTGAGCCACCCAGGCGCCCCTTGTTTTGTTTTTTAAATGAATGGTATTTTTTTTCTTTGTGGAAACTCTGGAAAACACATATTTATCAATTATGCTTGCTGCATAACAAACCACTCAAAACTCAGTGGCTTAAGACAATATATATTTATTCAGCTCACAGTTCTTTTGGTCAGGAGTTGGGCTCAGCTGGGCAGTTCTGATCTGGGCCAAGCTTGTCAGTGAGGCTTGCTCTCATGTGTGGGATGACTGGGCCAGCACCTCCGTGAGGTCTCCAACCTATGACAGATTAGCTTGGGATCATTCTCCCAGGGAAGGAGAGGAGAATCCAAGAGAGCAAGCAGGAGTCCATCAGGCCCTGATGGGGCTAGGCTTGGAACTGGTATAATGCTATTTCCCCTCTTAGTCCATTCCAACAGACTGGGTGGCCCAAAGAACAGACATTTATATCTTAGAGTTCTAGAGGCTGTGAGGAGATAGGATTGGTGGTGAGAGCCCTCTTTCTGGCTTGAAGAAGGCCACCTTCTTGCTAGGTCCTCACATGATGGAGAGAGAACGCTCTGGTCATGACTGGGGTCCCACTGTCATGACTCACCTATCCCTAATTACACCTTAAAGCCCCCACTTCCACATACCCTCACATTAGGGTTTGGGGCTACAATCCATGAATTTGTGGAGACACAAACACAACACCCTTTGTTGTTCAGATTCAAGGAGTAAGGAGGTAAACTACCTTTTGGTGAAAGGAAATGTGAAGTAATGTTGTAAAGTGGGGTGGATTGCAGCCATTTTTGCAAACTACCACCCAGAAAATACAAAAATAAACATCCTTTAAATCATTCTTTTTTTTTTTTAAGATTTTATTTATTTATTTGACAGAGATCACAAGTAGGCAGAGAGGCAGGCAGAGAGAGAGGAGGAAGCAGGCTCCCTGCTGAGCAGAGAGCCCATGCGGGGCTCGATCCCAGGACCCTGAGATCATGACCCGAGCTGAAGGCAGAGGCTTTAACCCACTGAGACACCCAGGTGCCCCTAAATCATTGTTGATACTATTACCAAGAGATAATTATTGTTACTGTATTGGTATATTTCCTTCTATTGTTTTGTCTATGCGCATGTAGAGACAGACTTTCTTTTTAAAAAAAGAACATGGTTCATATCTAGAATCTGATTTGTGTTGTGATAATTTCCCTTAATGTTATATTATAGGTATTTCCCAGGCATTAAGTATTTCTTGACAGTGTGGTTTAATCTTTGATGCATAGGAAACCAACAGTAAATTGCTCTGTTTCAGGCACTATGCTAAATACTTTCACAGTTATCTTGATTAGAAAGCAAGTTTCTTGTTAATTTGCAGGATTTATAGTCTGCTGCTGCAAAGAAAAAACAATGCATTTTATGTGATGAAAAGATCCAGAGAAAATTATAATGGTTAAGATGTATCAGCAATGCCCATTTTTCTCTTGAAAGCTTACCCTGTCAACTCTGTCTAGGAAAGGGCGGTCTCTCTCTTGTAAATGGTGGGACACTGACAACAGATGAGACTGTTTGCTCTCCATTTCTGCCCATTGCTTCAAGAAGCCATTCTGCTGGACCAGTTTAGGTGTTAAAGTTACATTGTTGGCAGTTGCAGACTGTTTCAGGGAACAATTGTATTTGTAAAGATTTTGATTTTGATTCTGTGACCAGAGTAGTAGCTAGTTAGAAAAGAAGGTGTAGTGGAGGGAACTCTTCCATGTGTGATAGTAAGAGATTCATTATGTTTGTGAATCAATAGATAGAGAGGAGTTGGGATTGTTCCCATTCAAGCTCCTCTGTCCCATTGGCAGGCTCTGTGTCCTGAGTGATCAATAAATATAGCACCTGTGCCTAAAGTCCACCTGTCCAACCTTTCATTTTATAGGTAAAGCCACATCATTATTAATTTATTTGATCTGGCTGTGTTTCGGGATCGTGCTGAACATCCGTTCTTACTGTACAGTTAGCATAATGTGATAGTGAGCGTAAAATTTGGAGGCCGAAGACCAGGGTTTAAGCCTGGGCTTTGTGTTGTCTAGCTTTTGAGTATGAACAAATTACTTATTTTTTTTGTGTTTCAGTTTTCTCATCTGTAATTACAAAGGCTTCATTCAGTCTTCTTAGGGTTATTGTGGAGATTTACTGAGACAATTTTTATCTGCACTAATACAGTAGCTACTAGCGCTCAGTAGCCTCTGAGTGCTTGAAATGTGACGCATCTAAATTGAAATGTGCGGTAAGTGTAAAATGCACACTGGATTTTGAAGACTGACTATGAAAAAAATAAAAGTGACTTACTGATTACTTTTTTCCGTAGACTATATGTTGAAATGGCAATACTTTGTGCTCATTTGAAGTAAATAAAATATACTAAAATTAATGGACTTTTTTCTTGTTCTTTTAAAAATGAGGCTACTAGAGATTTCAAAGTTACCTGTATGACTCATATTTGTGGTTTGCATTATGTTTCTACTGGGCAATGCTACACTACATGGAAGTTCTCTGTAGAAGGCAGTGTAAAGAATAAATGTTAGCTATAGCTACAGAAAGTGTAGAAGGTTTGAATGGGTAGGGATTCCAGGTGACAGTATGAAGCTTATTATTTTACTAAATTTCTAATGCAAGCTTTATTTAGGCATATTAATTTTTCCTCTTTAAGTGGAGCAGGGAAATAGAGGAGTGATAATCTAATCATGTGAGCAAACAGTAACTGCTAACTGAGTTAAAATGATGCAGGCACTGTGCTAAGTATTATCTTAGGTGGGATTCCTTTGGTGCATCTGGGCCTCCTGAATTCTTAGGCTTTAATCACTATGTTCTGTCTCTGTCTCTTGTCTGTCTCTCTCTCTCTTCTTCTCTCAAATTTACTTCACTCTCCTTGACAACATTGTTCTTGCAGATCACTTATCTCCCTCTACATTGCAGAAAGTGTGGCTCCCACTACTCCTGCTTGTCATCCTTGCTCTAAGGGAGGACTCTGACCTATTCCCTCTAGTTTTAAATTGAAAAGTCCTGTGGAAAGGCCATGTTGACTTAGCTTGGCTTCATATAGCCACCCCAGAGCCATGGCTCTAATTCCAACACCAGAGGAGGAAGATTTCCTAGAAAAAGGGAGTGTTACTCTTGGTTCAAAAGAGAATAAGTGTTCACTGGACCTATGTTATTAATTTAATAAGTACAGCCATTCTGTGGGGTTAATAGCTCAATTTAGAAATGAGGAAACTAAGGCTCCAAGAAGTTACATACTTTGTCTAAGTTTAAACATCCAGGCTGAAAGCCCAGATCTGTCTGTCACCAAAGCCCATGTTCATAACCACTACACTGACAGAATTTGAGAAAATTGGGTTGTGTTGACTGAAGTTTTACTGAATTCAGTGTTTGCTATTTTCTCCCCTACCAAATTGCTTTCCACTGAAATCTGTGATAGGAATAAGGGTGAGGAAACTAGAATAAGGATAAGGAATAAGGAATAAGGGTAATGAAACCCACAATAACATGTAAATCTTTCTTGAATTGAAAACCGGTACTACTGTGCTCTCCAATCTTGTGTCCAAAGCTTTAAAGGTCATAAAAAGCTCTGCAATAATTACCTTTGTAGTAATGAGTTTAAAACATATTTACCACCACTTGGGCATTTTGCTTTTGTAATTTTTTAAAAAAGATTTTATTTATTTATTTACTTGAGAGAGAAAGAGAGTGAGAGAGCAAGAATGATAGAGCAGCAGAGGGAGAGGGAGAAACAGGCTCTTGCTGAGCAGGGAGCCCAATGTGGGGCTCAATCCCAGGACCCTAGGATCATGACCTGCATGCTACCCAGGCATCCTGTGCTTTCGTAATTGCTGATTATATACTTTTATTGGGTAGCTATCACATAATTGGTACTCAATAAATATTAGCTACTATATTTACCATACTAACAAATGTTAGCTATTATATTTATATTAATAAATGTTAGCTGTTATGTCAATTATATTAATACATATTAGGCATTATATTATTATTAAAATTAATCATATCCTATTAATAACATCCCTCATATTGGTTTTTTTTTTTTTTTGGTAATTTTATTTTATTTGACAGAGAGACAGACCACAAGCAGGCAGAGAGGCAGGCAGAGAGAGAGAGGGGGAAGCAGGCTCCCCGCTGAGCAGAGAACCCAACGCGGGGCTCGATCCCAGGACCCTGAGATCATGACCCGAGCTGAAGGCAGAGGCTTAACCCACTGAGCCACCCAGGCTCCCCCTCATATTGTTTTTTTTGGGGAACAGCTTTATTGAGACCTAATTTACATACTGTACAGTTCTATCCATTTAAAGTGTATCATTCTGTGGTCTTTGGTAGGTTCAGAGTTGTGCAACCGATCATATACTTTCTTTTGAGAACTTTCCCATCTCCTTTTCAGCAACACATGATTTCCTATAGCCTATACAATATGGGCATAGTGATTTCCGAGGCAAAGATCAAGAGCCATCTTCTGTTGTTCATAAACAATATCTGGCCCAAAGGAATTATTCTTTAAAAATGATGACTTGTAAATCTTTCAGAAAGATGATCTGGAGTTTGTGAATCTCTTCATCAGGTCAAAAAGTAAATTTCAAACAAAAATGATTTCGAAATGCTGTAAATCTGCATTTTCGACAATCCATTAGAAATCATTTAATTTACATAGGAAATTATTAGTAAGGGATAGCTTTTTTGGCTGAATTCATACTAAGCAGAGTGATGGACTGCTAAGAGCTCTGACTGGCCAGAATGCCAGCCAGTCCTTTATGTGTAGTTCTGAGGCCTGATGAATAAGAAATGCAATGACTAACCTTCATTGGGTGCTAGGCAGTATACAGAGCAACTTTCTCTTATGTCTTTCATGGACTCTTCCCCGTGGCATTGGTCATTCATCTATTTAACAAGTATATATCTCGTGTCTGCATTGTTTCAGGTGTGGAGTTAGACCACACATGGCCATGCCTTCACGAAGCTTATAATGTGATGTGGGAAGTCATACATCTAACAGGAAATTTCAATGTAGTGTGTTATAAGTGCTATGTTAGAAGATGTAGAATGTGCTGTGGGACAACATGGAATCATATCTAACTTGGTTTTGAGAACTTTGATGGTTTCCTTATGAAGGTGCTGTCTGTGCAGGGATCTGAAGGGCAAGCAGGAGTTGACCAGACCAGGGTTGTAAAGAACCTTTATGTCTAGATTTAGAGGATGGGGAAAGGCGAAGTGGTGAGGGCTGAGTCTCCAGAAGGAAGTAGCTTATCTTAGAATGTGAAGGGTTCATTATGTTAAATACCTTAGACTGAGGGCAGTGGGAAGCCCTCAAATGGTTTTAAGTAGCGGAGTCACATAATTGGATTTGCATTTTAGAAAGCTCAGAAGTGAATCAATTTGCTCACTTCCCTGTCTCAATATTCCTTTATCTTTAAATTGAAAAGGATAGCCTACCCTGTATAGCTCCTTCCAACTTTAATAGTCCATAAATTTCTGCTATCCTGGAAAAACTTAATCCCATACTGATTTCCAGCTCTCTCAGGTAGCAAGGCCTACCTAAGATTATGACCAGTACTTGAAGAGCTGGGTTTTGTGGGGATGGAGGTGACTGAGAGTGGGGATAGGAAGCTGAATGGATATATTATTTCCACTGTGAAATAAAGGAAATAGAAAAGTTATGCAGGTTCCTGTGACAATCTCCTGAAAGGGAACTGGTGGATGACTTTAATTTCTCAGCATACGTGGAATGGCACCTTGTCCCCTTCCAATATAGTGAAATCTGATGTTATGTTCCAAAAATTAAAATGCTGCATTCTGAGATGTTTGTTGATGAAATGATACAAAGTCTGGAATTTGCTAAAAAGGTAGTTAGGGATTTATACCAAACATGGTTGGCCATGACTAGGTGATTGTTGATGCTGAATGATGGGTTCAAAAGGATCCATTATATAATTTTCATTATGTAATTTTCATAATTTGTGTATGTTTGAAATTTTCCATAATAGAAAGTAAAAAGAATAATAAAACAAAGATGTTCTGACTTATTACCCAAGTTCCTTATTACTTTAACACAAATGGAGAAAGAATCAGACTTGTTCACTTGGTCATGCTGAAATAAATAGACTCAGAGCTACTGTGTCATAAACACTGACATTTTGCTTCAAGTTCTTTTTAAAAATTTTTTAATTTGTTTTTATTTATTTTTTTTGGAGAAAGAGAGTGATTAGAGAGTGTGTGTGAGCTGGGGAGGTTGGGGGTGGGGCAGAATGAGAGTCTCAACTAGGCTCTACACTCAGCCCAGAGCCCATGCAGGGTTTGGTCCCATTACCCTGAGGTCATGACCTGAGCCGAAATCAAGTCAGAGATTCGGCCAACTGAGCCAACCAGGGGCCCCTGCTTTGAGTTCTGTATCAATTTTAAGGCCTTAAAATGTTCCAGACTGCACTGAGATTATGTTGGCAGATCAAAGAAAGAGAATAACACTCCAAGGAAGGGGCAGTTCTTCTAGGGATTTCATTGATGACGTAAGCAGAGCTCTGCAGCTCTGGCCCGAGTCAGCCCAAGAAGGCAGTTTCTGGATACCAGGATAAGCTGGAGAAATCACTGGCTTTGGAGCCATAATAGGCATAATAGACTGAGCTATGTGTCGGGTGAAAGATAGTGACAAGAAAAAACAAAATAGGTCACATTCATTGAATTCTCACTGTATGCCAGGTCCCTGTGTAAGCTTGTTATGCACTTTATATCATTTGATTCTAATGGCTGCCCTATTAGTTAGATGCTATAGTTTTATAGATGAGGAAACTGGGGCATAAAGAACGTATATAATTTGTCCGTGATCACACAGACCTTATATAATTGCCAGTAAATGTTGTGATAAATAAGTAACAAATCCAATGGTTAGGTTTAGGTTTAGATGCACATAACAGACAAAAGTAGAATAACAGTGGCTTAAAACAAAATAGTTTCTCTCTCGTCTTTATGAAGTCTGGAGATAATCAGTCCAGGGTTGTCATGATTCTCTGGAATCAGGTTCCTTCTGTTGCTTCATTATCAAAGTCTTCCATCCTCAAGTTTACTTCATGGTCCAAGATACCTGCTGAAGCTACATATTCCAAACAGAAGAAAGGCAAAAAGAATGGAAGACGAGAACACCACCCATTTTCCCTTTCAAGGATGCATACTAAAAATTGCACTTATCATTTATGCTTATTTTACAAAATCATTATTATCATGCCACAACTTACTATCATGTACATATCTAGCAGATTATAGAAAACTTTCTTGTGGCAGGTCCAAGAAATGAAAGTTGACTAAGAAGTAGATTTGTCATGCTATATGGCCATGTGCCCAGCTAAAGAACAAGGGTTCTGTTAGCGTAGCAGGTGGATAGGAATATTGAGGATCACTGACAATCACTGCTTGGTCCACACCGTTGCATTTAGAGCTCTGGTCTCTGTGGGTATGCAATGGGTATGGTAATCTTTCTCAAAAGACCTTTCAGTTTTAAATGGGTAAATAGGTTAATAGCCCCCCCCAAAACAAATAAACAAACAAAATACCCCCCAGGCTCTTAATTAAGTGTTCAGGAAATGCAAGTTCTTTCCTTTCAATGAGATGTGGGCAAGTGGGTGAAAGTGGTCTGGTGCCATGGAGACTAAGCACCACAAGAATTGACTCCACTTGCCTCTGAGGTCATCCTTGTCTTATTCATCACCATCTTATAGGATCGACACATCTTCTAGGGCTTAACCTTTAGGCACAAAGGGGTTACAGAGAATAAGCACCTACATTTTAAGGATCTTGAACATAAAATCATATACTGAGCTCAGGGCGAAACATGGAAATTGAGGGAAACTTTCACTTATGTGTCGATTTATACCTGACTTTGGGGAACTAATTACCACATGAATTTTTTCAGTTTGTTATTCCCATGATTGAGATCAATTGAGCACAGGTCCGGTTTATGGTAGTTTGTCAGAGTCTGTCCATTTGAGAAGCTGGTTTCCTTCCTTGTAGAATGACAAATGAAAGGACAGGTGCTTCCATGGGTTACTCTCGAAATGGTAATGTAGGTGTAACATTGTTGAACCATGAGCATGTCCTTGAAAAGCCAAGAGTAAGTTGAATGTTAGCAAATGACACAGCATTTTAAGTGAGCTTACTGAAGAAACCCATGGTGATTTTTTCCTGTAAGCTAAAGATGACCTCTGAAACTTTTTTTTTTTCCCCCTCATTTTCATTCAATTAGCAGATACAGAACACCTTTTACCTGGCAGGCACTATGCTAGGCCTAATAAATATATGATGAATGTTGTCTTTACCTATCAGAGTTGCTCAAAATACCTGAATTAAAAATAGACAAATAATATGCTCAGGTTAACAGATAGTCAAATAATAATAATATTTGTTTCATCAATTCCAAAACAATTTTTAAAAATATTAACATTTAGGCAGTCTTTAAGTGTCTTAAAATTGAGAATATGTCACATGTGGGTCATCAGTAGTATATTTTTCGTAATACTGTGACTCAAAATGGATGATTTCTTAGATTTTATGAAATACAGCTTTTGAGTAGGGCTTTAGTGTTTATTATATGCTTTCATGGACCTTATTTCATTTGATTCTTTCTCTGAGGGAGAATGAGTACCTACCTCTTCAACTTTATGGAAAGGGAATGTGACTCTGAGTGGGAAACAAATTATAGAATACTTGCATCTGGCAGGTCCAAAACTCAAACATAGTCGTATTTTTTCTCCAAAGCTAGTGGTTTTTCCACCACACCTTGATGTCTTTTTAATCTGCATACACACATATTTATACATGTACATGTGCACAAACACAGCAAGGGCCAAGTTTATTTCAAAGCTAGGGGCTTGCTTTTAATGAATATAAAGATTATTTGTCCTTCTAGTGATTAAAACTAGGCCAAAGAGTAGCCAAGTACCAGTTTTCAGGGGGGCACAACATAAGAAGTCCACTAAGCCAGATAGTTACAGAACAAGATTGCCTTTTGGGAACCCACATCTGTTGAAATCTTTCAGGTGTCACTGAGCAGAACCTGCCATGTGGGGAGTAAAGCAAGGGTGACCCTGAAAGGTGCCCAGACTATTTTTCGCCAGCCACGCTTAGGTCAGATCTAAGAAATAACCCAAATGTCATCCAGTGTTCACTTTGACCTCTGGAATTGGCCTCTCAGGCTTGTGCAATGGCCAAAGCATAATCAGAAAGATGGGATTCTTTTAAAAAGAATTTTTTTATTCATTAGAGAGAGATGTGCATGCGTGAGAGTGAGAGAGAGCATGCATGCCCACAAACGTGAGCACGAGCAGTGGGGAGGGGCAGAGGGAGAGGGAGGGGCAGAGGGAGAGGGAGCAGCAGACTCCTTGCAGAGCAGGGAGCCCACCACTGCTCTCCATCCCAGGACCCTGAGATCCTGACCTGAGCCTAAGGCAGATGCTTAACTGACTGACACACCTAGGCACCCCATAAAGATGGGATTTTGGATACTAACTGAGAGCCAGCTCTATGAGCTTGGACAAGACTTAACCTCTCCAACTGTGCCTCAAAAAAAGGGTTATACCTTTGCAGGGTTGTTGGGAAGATGACTGTTAAGGCAGGAAAGGTACCTGGCAAATGGAAAATAACTAATGATGGTTGTTTTTATTACTGTTAGAAATTCAAGGAGGCACAGGTTTTAGGGTACTGAGTTACCTTAAAAAATATACTCTGCCTGGAAAGTTTGTCCTATCTCGTAGGAGGCCCAATACTCTATCAGGCGTCAGGAACAGACAAGCTCATTTCTAAGGAAATATTGTAGAAATAGTTGAGGTTTCGTCTGCTAAATATTATCAGCTCACTCAGTTTTTCCAGCATATTCCGTCTTGTCTCTTGTGTATTGCTCTATGTGCAACTCTTGACAGCTGCCACTATTTAAGCATGTGTTCTGTAGTAAAACCTTGATTAAATGGGACTTAGAACTGGAATACTTAAATAGTCATGGTTTTTCCCTGTGGGCTTCCTTTGGAGAAGGAAGGAAGCAACAACCAAAGTTTTGAGAAAGATAGGAAAATTTGAGAATAGAGAGAATGCTATAATTCAACACCTTCAATTTAACTGCTAAGAGAGAATGATTATCTAGGACACTTTGCTGATTGATAATAGAGCCAGGAGAGGATTCCAGCCCATTGCTCTTTCTTCTGGACTGTGACCTAAAGATTCAGCTTTTGGCATCTGTCTTGGTGTTGTTACTCCTCCAGTTTGGGCCACTACACTAGAGGTCTCAAATTCAAATGCATGCAAGGGCTGACTGACAAAGACCAAGTGGGGCAGGCTGGGTATTTCATATGGGGAAATGGTGGTGAACTTGGCACTCAAGCTGGAGTCTGTGTACCTTCTGTGGAGGCATTTAAGCTTACAGTTAAAAAAAAAAAAAGTACAGGACAGACAAAACGTTTGGGGGCCAGATATGGCTTCTTGGTCCCCTGTTTGAGTACTTTACATTCATTGTATTTGCAGATTTGTATTCAATAAGGACATAATCTGAATTATGTACCTGAGGCATGTTGCCAAGGAAAGTTTCAGTGCTATTCATTGATTTATATTAAAGCATAAAATCGAAGAAGTGCATTTTAGAAGCCTGATCATACCTAATAATTTTTGCATTTTGCAACAGAAAGAACAGAGCAATTCTGTTCTCATTTACTGTCTAGTTAGTCAGAAATTTGTTGTCCAGTTATGTATCCAAGTGAGTTCAGATGTCACAGTGTGTAGGACATTTGGAATTGGGAACCTCTTAGTACTCGAGGTTCTGTTATATACAGACATTCAAACATTTATAACTGGCACCCGTAGTGAGAAATACATTTATGTCATTATTGAGGAGAAACACATACATACTTTCACCACACAAACTCAAAATACTAGTTCAGGAAACAATATCTTACCATATGCCAAAAACTGATGTTTTCCTGACCTATTTCGTTTTTATTAAAATAATGGTCATGAATGGCTAAGTTTATTTTTTAATCTAATAGTAGATCACAACATAATCATTTTTTAAAAATCACTAGATTAGGTGATACTAATACATTTTATTTATTTATTCAGTAGACATTTATTCAATCTTTAATGACTGTGAGGTGTTCTTTTGGGTATCATGAAGGATATAGATATGAGCAAAACATGGATTTCTGTTCTCAAGGAGTCTAAAATCTAATAGGAAAGAGATGGATGAAAATATCTAAAATGTCATGGCAGAATAGTCACTCTACATTATGCATAATGCTTTTATATTATTATACATTATCATAATAAATTTCTTTAGGTAGGGCAGATTTTAGTCTAATTTACAGATAAGCAATCACATTTTTAGAAAAAATAACTTATCCTTATAAAAATAGTAGAACAATAGTGATAACATATAGCACTTACTATCTTTTTTAAAAGACTTTATTTGTTTGACGGAGAGAGATCACAAGTAGGCAGAGAGGTAGACAGAGGGGGAGGGGAAAGCAGGCTCCTTGCGGAGCACAGAGCCCAATGTGGGGCTCGATCTCAGGACCCTGAGATCAGGGCCTGAGCTGAAGGCAGAGGCTGTAACCCACTGAGCCACCCAGGCGCCCCAGTACTTACTATATGTTATGTACTGATTTAATTCTCACTACAGCTTTATTCCAGTGGTACTATTTCTATGCTCATTTTACAAAGGAGAAAAGTGAGGCAGAGAGGTTAAGTAACTTGCCTAAGGTCATAGAGCTAAAAGAGTCTGTGGAAATAGGGTTCAATCCTAGGAAATATGGTTCCAGAACCTCAGTTTTAACCAGTGTGTTATAGCTCCTAGAAATTAAAAAAGCACAAATCATAATCCCAGATGGGTCATGGCATATATTCATCTTCTCTGACCCGCCACCACAAAAATATTGTGACATCTGTTGTGGTGGGAGAGTATTTTGGGAGTGGAGGGGATGAGTAGGAATAGAGCCTGAACATTCCTCAGTGTGAATAACCTTCAAGTTAATAAAAGTGACTGAAGTTAAAAAAAAAAAAAAAGTGACTAAAGTCAGCAATAGAAAAGGCAAAGGGAAAGAATACTCTCCCCTAAAGAGGGCATCTAATCCTTTGGCTCTGCTCTGTTTGTGATGTAATATTTTTGAGATAAATTATGGAGCAGTCTTGCTCTTGGAATAGCAGGAGAGTTTAGCTCTAAATGTTCATCTTGGATTTTACCAGTGCCCTTCCTTAAGCACAGGTGTTCATTCAGAATCACTCAGACAAATTTCCATTAGTATAGTACTGGAATAAATAATATTTATCCTTTATTGAGCATCTCCCATGGTAAGGACTAGGACTGTTGGGCACTGAGGATAGAGTGGTGCCCAAGTCAATCCAATAATAGTAATAATAGTGAATATTTGTTAAGTACTTACTCTATATGTTAGGTATTAGTGTAATTCTTTACCCATAAAATGATGGTGTTTTTATTATGCTCTTTTATAGAATAGAAAAGTATGATCTTCATGGATAAGTGAACTTTTTATGAGTTTGATCTTTAGGATAATAAAAGCAATTTGCATGTCAATTTGCATTGGTATATGTTCCAATTTAAGCCCCAGACCAGTTTTTAGACTGTTGTATTTTAATCTAGCTATTGCATTTTCCTGCCTTTATATGTTCTTTATATCCTTAACTTTGTAGGGTCATTAATAGTTATTCTGATTAATTTTATTTATATTAAATTAAGTGTAAAGAAAAAAATTAAATGGTCTCTGTAGCCCATTCATGTTTTTCTTTACATTTGCCAAGTGAGGAGATAGATATCCAAAAATACAAAGGCATATGTTTCATCTTAATTTCCTCAAGTAGTATGCCTACAACTCTGAGAACATTTGAACAAAAATAACTGAAAGTTGTCCTTTTGAAAATAATAATTTTCACTTTTGAAAAATGGTCATCTCTAAATTCTCTTAATCCGGTGATTATAAATCTAGAATTTGTGAAGGTACGTGATGGACTCTAGGTATTTACTCCCTATGCCTCAGTAATGAATTAAAAGAGAAGGAAAAGTGCAGAAAAGGATTATTTAAAATGTTATTGGAAAATATTTACTAGATTTTACAGAGTATTACTTCAGCCAAGTACATAAAATTGCTCAGTCTGACATATTTGGAAAATTGAAAATATAAAATTTGTGTTTAAAATTTAATTGCAATTTTAATTGCTGTCACTCAAATTGTTTGATCTTGTAAATGAGCATTAATTGCGATTTGTGATTTGGGTCAGACCACACCTTCTTCAGTTAATGCAGTTGGGAAAGCAACTGGTCAGGGAATTGAGGTCTTCCCAGAGGGACTGGACGGATCTACAGCATTCTTGGCCTCTTCTTATGAGAATTTGTGTTTAGGTGATCCTTGAACAGGCATATGTCTCTCAATACAATTAATTTATTTTACGTAGATCTCTGCAGAGGTAGAGCTTCCAGAAAACGCTTTGGGTCTCAAATGATTGGGACCCAACCTTCCTAGATGCTGTTGTTTGATTTTATGTTCTTAAGTGATCAAAATAATATCAAGAGAAAGCCACAAAAGGTGAGAAAAAGGCAAAGCTGGCTTTGTGTATGAGCTTAAGCAAATTTTACATATGTGCACTTGTTTCTTGCTGATGGGTGATAATACTCCGCCAAATGACTTGAAAATCTCCTCACTTAATCATTCCAAATCCTAATAGGGAAAAGGATCATTTCAAAACCAGAATTTCACTTGAAATCATAAAAAGAGGGATACGTCTGCAGTCTTATTATTTCAAGTGAGAACAAACATTTGGTAATTGCATTTTGAAACTTAGAGTTATGTCCAGGTTTTGCAAATGTTGAAATATATAATGTTGGGTTTCTCTTTAAGAATAAGAATGCAAAATCATGAATATGAAATTAGGTACACAGCCTTGAAAGGGGCTTCTGCAAGAAAGGGGCTCTGACCCTTCAGCTCGATTAACTTCGTGATTAATTCTCCTCTGATAATGAGCGACTGTTTTCTTTGTTTCCTCAAAATTATGAAAAAAAGGGGGGAGGGCCTAGAGAATGGAAGGAAAATCCTTGTCTTCCTGACCATCCCCTCAAGCCAACTGAGTGGTATAGTCCTTTCTCCAGGTCCCAAGGTAAATGATGTCAGAACTGAAATTGCACCTGATTCGACCTCTTCCTCACTCCCCACCCCGCCCCCCCCGCCCCAGTTATTCGTTCAACAAATAGTTACTGAAACAGTCACATCTACTCACTAGGTGGAATGGACCCTCTCTCCTACTTAGAATAGCCAGCTCTTTGATATCTCACTTAGGGATCATTCCCATTCTGGTTTGAAAGAAACTGCTGTTCCTTTCTCTCCTAGCATACATATAGCCTGGCATTTAACATGTGTTCTTTTTCTGTTCAATTAAGTTACAAGTCAGTCCTCCAGGACAGTAACCTTCGAGGTGGCTTTGACTTGCCGAATCTTCCAGCAAATATAGGCTAAGTTATACAAAATGGGCGTGTCTGGATTTTACCAAGAGACCCCCTCGTCCCCAAAGCTTACCAAGCAGAGACGCCCAGCCTCTTTCTTCTTTACCTCACGCGCGAAAACACCCTCTACCCGGGTCGTAGTAGTCCCCGCCCCCCCCCCACGCCCCATTTACCGCCCTCAGCTCCCCTCCTTGAGAATCTCCCCATCCCTCACTCCCTCTCTTTTCTACCCTCCCCTTGGGCCAGCCGCGCTTGGCGCTGCCCTGCTGCGCGGCGGGGGCGACGCGGCGACACCTATAGGATAGCTTCCGGGCACTCCCCAGCCAGAGGGTGGCTGGCCCGGGGCCCGGAGCTCCGCAGGGCCGGCGGCTCCGCGGCGGCGGCACCGAGGACGCGCACACCCTTTCGCCCTCCCGCCCGCGCCCTCTTTTTCTCCCTCGGTCGCGCGGGGCGCTCAGAGCCGCTCTCTGCCCAGGGCGGTGGCTTTGCCGCCCGTCGCGCAAAGCTCCTCTCTGGTGGCCGTTCCCTCTTTCCCTCCTCTTTGCGTCATGTCGGACACTTGATGTTTTTTTCTTTTCCTTTTTCCCCCCTATTTTTTTAATCTCCTCCTTTAGCCCTTTCCACCTTCCACCTCCCCCTTCGTTTCCCAGGTTGATATTTTACCCCTCTTCTCTGGGCTTGCCCATGAGTCTTCTCGGGAGCTACCGGAAAAAGACCAGCAACGATGGTTATGAATCCTTGCAGCTGGTGGACAGTAACCGGGACTTAAGTGCGGGGAGCGGCGCGGGTGGCGGCAAGCAGAGAGTGAACGCCGGGGCGGCGGCAGCCGCGCGGAGTCCCGCCCAGCAGTCTCAGGACCGCGCCAGCACCATGGACAGCTCAGGTAGCGCTGGCGGCGGGGTGCGTCCAGCTGAACTCTGCAGGGTCCTCCAGAGGCTGCCCACTCCACTAGCCCGAGGCTCCCACCCCACCTTGGCCTGGGAGGGGCCGGGATGGAGCGAAGGCATCTAATACCACCAGGGTGTCGCGTCTCTAATTTCTCTAGTTCAAGGAGCTAGGAAACGTTAGATCAGTCCTGAGGCCCTGCGACTGTAGGAGCGCCTCTTAATCTGGCTAGGCTGCTGAATACACCAGCTGGGGGCGGGGAGAGGAGGGGAAAGGGGAGGGAAGGGGTGGACGCGAGAAAGGAGCGGGTGGCGCGAGGAGCCACTGGGAAGGAGGGCAGGGAGAGGCAGCTGCTTTCATTACCCAGCTGGATGAGGGGGAGAGGTGAAGGAGCGAGTGCGTTGATTGCCTGCGGAGGGACGGTATTTATTCCAATTATTATTCTCTTAATGCTGATGTTATTTGCAATCCTGTAAAGCTGTGCCTCTTGTCAATCCAGCTGTCTGCTAGGGTTAATGCTGCTACCTTTCTGAAGCAATTTTTGCCTTGAGCCAATTTTTATCTAGGGCTCTTTTACACAGCTTTTATGATTTGTACGAAGAAATTTATTTCATCTGTTATTGGCTTTGATCTTGTTTATCTTTTTGCGTTGAGTGTATTAATAACTTCATAAACGTTACATGTAAGGAAAATGAAAATGCCTCTAAACTTTGTATCTGGGCTTGCAACCTTTTTTTTTTTTCTTTTTCTTTTTATAAAGCTCTTTTAGCGATTTCCATAGCAAAACAGTCACTTAATATTTTAATATATGTATGTTGGACCAGGGGTATTATTATAGCTGTTTGCTCACCTTTTCAAGGAATCAGGATCAGAGGATTGTTTACACAAAGATAATTTATAATTGAAGTGGTCAGTGGTTTGTTCTACATTGGTAACTTTAATATACTGAACAACTGAGGACTTCAGAGGAAAGATTCATGTTGGATTGTTTGAGAAGTAATGAAAACAAACTGAATTTAATTCTTGCACTTTGCAAATAAATGCTTCTTTCTTTTAATCATGTAATGGCTCTCCCTGGACTACCATTTTTCTATTTTCTTATCCCATAAGTGGGGTAAAATATTGTTTACAGATGTTTTCAAGTGTCCTCACCTGAAAACATATTTTACCCATACTAGATCTTATTGAAGTTAAGGTTTTGGTAGAATGTTTTCTCAGGACCATTTTAAATTAAAAGTAAAATTACCTGAAGGACTGATGATTCTAACAGCTTTGGTATTGCTGTTGTACATGAGTATTTGATTTACAATTTTCTTAAATCTGTGATAAAGTCCAAAACATCCTTTGACTGAATGTGATCTCCTTTAAGTCTTAAAGAAAAAGATTCATGCATTCCAAATGATGCCATCATAATCCTTTCTGGAACTTAGTGGACATGTATACAGGGAACTGAAACGGAATGAACAATTTCCAAATGAGTGGGGAGGAGCCCCACTTTCAAGAAATGAAATTTTGTACATTTTCACTTCTCATAGGGATTCTTATTTTAAGAATTCGAATTTGTTTTTAATGTTACATCCTAGAATATTTTCAACACCTATATCCTGAGTCCCTTATATGCCAGGCACTGTGTTAAGCACTGTGGGGGAATATAATAGTGAAGGAGAGACACTTCTGGTCTTTAGGGGGCTGTCATTTAATAGGAGCAATAACTCGAACACACAGCAGCCTATTGTGAGTCCTGGATTTTTGAGGATTGTCTTTTTTTTTTTTTTTTAACCAAATCACTTTTTCAATAGGTTTAGAGAAGAAGAATGAAGTAAATTGATAAATTGTTGTAATAGGAAAACATTATTAAGAATATGGTTATATGTAAAACATTATTGCTAGGAGTTGATTCTTCAACTTGATCAAACTAACCTGGTACGAAGAGGTTGCGGGGATTCTTCCCATCCCCATTCCTCCTCCTGGTTAAGGCAATATTGTGGCTTTGTTATGGCTGCTGTGTATCTTATGACTATTTTGATGTATATTTGCAATTGAGAACAGAGTCTGGGAGGATGCTGTTTGTTTGGTCTGGATGAACAGTTGCACCCTAAGAGTGGGGTTTGTTTTAATGGGTAGCAAGTTTCATTGACTAGTGCAACTATATCTATCTTGTCTAATTATAGTTCTTTCTTCTTAGATCATCAAAAAGTGGCCTTTTGCAGTGTAAATGTACCCATTTGTTTAAGATATTTAATTAAGCTCATGGATCATTTCTAAAGCAGCACTGATCTGCCCATTTATTCAGCTCATTGTACTGTGACATGCTGGCTAGGAGAGGTGGTTCATGGGGCTTTTGGTCTAACAGAAATGTTTATGAATGGAAAAAATATGTCTAGAGGATTTAAAAAATAAATCTAGAGGATTTAAAGCTTAGTTCTAACAATACCTTACACTGGTATAGCTATTTATAATAATTGGTACAATTGGACAGTTATTTCATTTCCCCAGAAGTCTATTAGGCAGAATAAGGGGCATATCTGTGCCTAGAGACATGATATCAAACATCTGTACTACCGTTACTAGCTGTAAGACCTAGAAAAATTTTAAGGCTGTTCTCCATTTATAAAAGGAGAATCATAATAGTTGTTTTTACAATAGAGCTTTTAGGTTGAGATTTAAAACAACTTGAGAATACATTTGTAGTTTTCCTTTATTTTGCTGTCTGTGTCATTACAAGTCGATGAGGAAACTTATTCTTAGAGATGGTAGGGGACTTGTTTAAGGTAAAATAGCTACTTAGTGAACCAGCTCAATTCAGTTTTCTGACTCTAAGGTCTAAGTTTTTCTCCACTGAACTGAACTGTCTTTCTGTGTAGGTATAATATCATAATATCATCCATTTCCTTGGATTTCCCCTCTGTTTTTAGATGAAAGAGTGACAGATGTTCAGAAAAGTTTAATGACTTTCTAAGTCAACAGACTCTCAAGTGGTGGATTGCAGAGCAGCCCCCAAGACAGATGTGTCTTCCAGAGCTCTCTGCCTGCCCTGGCTCACATTCTTTTCATTTGAATTATTCTCTGGAAAAGATTGTCATTCCAAGGTCATCCTCTCATCTCCCAGATGGCACTGTAGCTATCCCAATTCATTAGCTCAGGAACTCGTATTTGTGTTCATTTCACTTACCATGAAAAAGTAGAATCCATAAACAAATTCCTAGTCTTAAGTCACTGAAGTGTTCCAACTTCAGGCTTTACTTACCAAATTCATAATGACAAGCCATAAAACAGTAGCCCAATTAAAATCTGTTTCCAGATTTTAATGAGATTTAAAAGTGTAAGGATAATGTAAAGAATGCTAATACACTTTCCTGTTTAGTATAAATCTGATTGAAAGCAAAAATTACCTTTAACAAATGCTATTCTGTGTGGTGTTTAAACACAGCATCTACATTTCGAATCAGGCTTTCTCATTATATAGTACTTATTTGGATAACTTCATACTTCATTGAAATATCATAAGCATATATATGTTAATATTCCTTTCTTAGGACTACCTGCCCATTTAAGGGTGTTACAGATTGAAGACAATGTTGATTTACTAATTTAATGTGAGGCTAAAGTTTGAATGTTTCTAGATAGTCACTTAAGGATGCATCTCTGTCAAAATTCAAATGCTTGGAGACTGCCAGGTTTCATAGACTTAAAATTGGAGTCTTTTTTTTTTTCATTCAAGATTTATTTATTTTATTTTATTTTATTTTTTATTTATTATTTTTTAAAGATTTTATTTATTTATTTGACAGAGAGAGATCACAAGTAGACAGAGAGGTAGGCAGAGAGAGAGAGAGAGAGGGAAGCAGGCTCCCCGCCGAGCAGAGAGCCCGATATGGGACTCGATCCCAGGACCCTGAGATCATGACCTGAGCCGAAGGCAGCGGCTTAACCCACTGAGCCACCCAGGCGCCCCTAAGATTTATTTATTTTAGACAGAGAAGAGAGAGTGTGAGAGTACGGGGTGGGGAGGAGCAGAGGGAGAGGCAGAGTCTCAAGCAGATGCCATGCTGAGCACAGCAGGGAGCTTGTCGTGAGGCTCCATCTCTTGACCCTTGGATCAGGACCCCAAGATCACAACCCTGAGATGGCAGCTGGAACTGAAACCGAGAATCCCCAGAGGTTTAACTGACTGTGCCACCCAGGGGCCCCGGAAAGGGAAACTTTTGGACCAAGTCTCAGAAAGATGACTGTGTAGCCTATATACCCCTTCTGCAATGGAACTGTCACTGCCTTCTGAGGCTGTACCTTTGGACTGTTCTTATCAGCACCAAGTTCCTTCTTTTTATTTAGGTCTTTCGGCTTTCTAGGTACAAGATAAATCTAATCCTTTGTCCACCCTTAGAAAATTAAGAGAACGGATCCTGTTTCTCCTCTTAGCTCAGTTGTCTTCTTTCCTAAGCATATATATAATATATATATCATATATGTAAAACATATATACATATGCATATATGTATATATACATATACATATATCATGTATATAAATATATATAATATTTATATCTCATACACATAAATCATATATATAAGTATATAAGTATATTTAGATATATATAGAGATATAGCTATATTAGAGATATTATGAATAATATAGATATATAATGATATATAATATTTATATATATTTAACGAGGTTTTTAAATTAATTTTTATTATAAAATTTTTATCCTAATAGTTTTTCATGTTCTTGTTAAAAAAGAATTAAAGATTACAGAAAAGAATACAATGGAAAATACAATATACCCTCCCCTTCCCTGATTCTTTGTCTCAGAGATAACCCTATTGAAAGTGTATATTAATATATAAATATATATAATATATATATAATATATATAAATATATATAAATATATTAATATATATAAATATATTAATATATATAAAATAACATATGTGTGTATGCACAAGATTAAAATTATAATAAAATAGAAAGTTATGACCATGTATGTTTATATACATTGTTCAGGAATGCTTAAGCATAAAAATTGTAACTTTTTTTAATTGTAGCAATGATTACAATCCAGGCCATTTTGCTAAACACTGTATGTATGGTATCCTATTTAACCCTCATAAGAATTCTTGAAGTTTGGTGATAGTTAATTTTTTCTTATAGTTGATTAAACCAGGCATAGGGAGGTTAAGCAAGTTGTCTGAGGTTACACAGTCTCCACTTATTCTACATTGAGTAAAGTGTCATAGAGAAATGTCCATAAATTTGCAAGTGAAGAATTTCCTGCTGAATGTTTCTATTTGCTGCTTTCCCTGTGGTAAAGAGAAATAGGAGTGTTTGGGGTAACTGAAATGAATGGTAGTTGTTTTTCATTTTGAATCTTGTAAATAAGATCTCTCTCTCTCTTTTTTAAGATTTTATTTATTTATTTGACAGAGAAAGAGAGAGCACAAAGTAGGCAGAGGGAGAGAGAGAAGCAGACTCCCTGCTGAGCAGAGAGCTTGACGTGGGGCTAGAATCTAGGACCCCAGGATCATGACCAGAGCTGAAAGCAGATACTTAACCAGCTGACCCACCCATGCTCCCCAAGATGTCTCTCTTGACTTAAATATAACCTAAAGAATTTTAAAAATGCTAGAAAATGAAGAAGGCAGAGAAAAAGCAGTAGTGAATAAAACTGATTAAATCCTTATATGACACTGAGAGAACAATATAATTGGTACCACTTTATAACTTTATGGAGCAATATCTTACCAATGAAAATGAGTCCCCACTGTTCTCAGGATAAAGTCTCTTTATCTTCACTGGGCATCAGAAGCCCATGATGGCTTCTGCAAGACAGCCAGAATAACTGGCAGTATAAGGCAGTATAACTCCTTACCCTGTCTCCACTGGTAGGTCCCCTTCCCCCACCTCCATCTCTACACTTTTGCACACATTGTTCTCTCAGTTTTGGCCGACTTCTCCCGTCACCATCTAGATGTCCACTTTTTCCAGGTTATCTACTACTACTCATTCTTCAGCTCCTAAACTCCTATAGACTGCATGAGATGGCTATTCTCCATGCTCCTCCCCAAGCCTGTATATCCCTGCCTTAGCTCTTACCACATTAGGTTGTGATACATTGCCTGATCTACCTCTCCCTCCAGACTCTAAGTAAAGTTCAGAGCAGGGCTGTGTATTCCTCGCCTTTGTATTCTTGTCGCTGCTTGGCATTTATTAGGAGCCTGATAAATACTCATTGAATGAATAAAAGCATGTACTGATTTTGAATTTTTAAAAAGGGCATTTATAATGAAACGTACCCATCCAAACCATAAAATAAGCATTCAACTAGATTTTTAATAGAAATGAGACCAGACTTGATAGAAATGAAACTGTTGGCAGAAAGATAGACCAACTCAAAAATGAGCATTTTTCATAAGCAAGGACATTAGAGGGGAGAGAAAGGTAATTAATAAATAGTCTCAGACCTCCAGTAGTTTTCTAATGTGGAAATGTAAAGAAATAATAAGCTTACCAAAAGACTGCTTTCTTACCCCCCCCCCCCAAATGCAACCTATTATATGATTTACCATCAAGATAATTTTTTGAGCAGGAAAAAACCCCCACTAAATATATACAACTCTTTTTTAACAAATTAACAATAGAATACTTTTACCTAAAGATTTGTGTGTTTCATCATTAGTATTGCAAGGTTGGAAGCTTAGCTATTTTCAGGTTTAATATTAAAAACTCTTTGTATCACCCTTGGGCATCTGCAATTTATGTAAGCATTATGGTGTCCTTTTATAACCTGTACTCACCATTTTGAACTCCCTTTGGAAAGAGCCTTTAATTTCGAGGTGGATTAAAGAATACTGGAGTTTAAATTGTTCATTTTCTTGTTGACAAAACTTGTAACTCAGGAGAAAAGTAAATTATAGTTATTGTCTACTTGAACAACATCTCTTAAAATTTACATAGAAGCTTTTGAAAGAGCAGCTTAAATGTCTGAGTACTAAGCCCTTCATGGTCTAAGGAATTAGGAAATTTTCATAACATGTGCCAAGAGATCTGGCAATTTCTAGTTCTTAAAATTGCTTTACCTGGCATGCCACAGGCCATAGCCTGGATCCAAAATATTTTTTTTCTTTCAATAATGCATCAAAGCATAATTTGAAAAGGCACTAGGGATGAAAATTAAAATTCAGCTGCGTGTGATGTTAATGCAAATGACCACACCAAGGGAGGAATCAGATGGTCCAGTGCTTGTGATGCATGTTGGGTTTGCCCCTGCAGAAGATGATTGTTGGCACTTTGAAGTGTCGTACTCTACCTGGTGACTGGTGGATTTGTTTGACATGTGTTATAAGCCTCTTCCCGATTTTAGGAACGTTGTGGTGTGAAAGAAGTGCATCTCCGAATTGGGTATATTTGGCACAGGGCAGGGGGAATGAAGGGTATAACAATAGCCACATACAGTGCCATGGAGTGTGGAAGCAGGAGGCATAACTTCAACCAGGGGGATGAGGGAAAGCCACAGTGGAAAGTGCTGGTTGAGCGGGGAGTCAGTAGGTGGAGAAGGAAAGGAGAATTGTTTTGGGCTGAGAGCTAAGGCGCAGTGGCATCCTCATCCGAGGTGTGTTGAGAGATTTGCATTTAGGCCAGGAAGCCAGAGTTGGAAGTGGGTTGGAAGTACTGTAGTGGACGGCACTGGGAGGACAGATCGAACCCAGATCAGGGTGAGTCTGTTGAGAAGGTTGGACTTTATTCTGTACACAGTGGGATTGTCCTGAAGATTTGGGAGAGGCGCCGAGGCAGGGCTGACGCACCCATAGGCACAGTGCCTCGGGATCACAGCAATTTTAAGGCCAACAAAAATGTTTTAATTTTAATTTCTTTTAAAATCCAGAATAAGGGGCACCTGGGTGGCTCAGTGGGTTAAGCCGCTGCCTTCGGCTCAGGTCATGATCTCAGGGTCCTGGGATCGAGTCCCGCATCGGGCTCTCTGCTCAGCAGGGAGCCTGCTTCCCTCTCTCTCTCTCTCTCTCTCTCTCTCTGCCTGCCTCTCTGCCTACTTGTGATCTGTCCCTGTCAAATAAATAAATAAAATCTTAAAAAAAAAAAAAACTTAAAAAAAATAAAATAAAATCCAGAATAAAATAAATGAGTACAGCAGTAAGGAATTAAGGAATTCATCTTCATACCAATGCAGTAAAAAATAATTTTTTTTTTAAAATGGGGGGATGAGCACACAAAGGCAAAACTACCTAGGGCCCCTAAATGTCCTACTGCAGTTCCAGAGAGAAGAATGTAATGTGCGAAACCTGGAGATACTTGGCAGCTGCATAAAAGGTGGGTCCCATCTGTGGTTCCCACCTGTGTCCTGGCTGTATCAGGTTGACCTGAGACGCTGGTTGAAAACAGAGATTCATGGTTTATCGAGGGAGGGGGTGTCCTGACAGGGAGAGAGCATGTGCCTGGTGGACAAGGAGAGCAAATAAACGTCCATTAAATTGTCCATTACTTGAGAAGTAATGACAGCCCAAACCAGGTTAATGCTGTAAACTATGGAAGAAAGAGGAAAGTATCGCATAAACGAATGGACAGATTGATAGCCGACTGGATGTGGGGTGGGAGGTATAGGGGATGCTAGAGGTGTCTAGGCTGGTGGCAGGAGAGGAGGTAGTATTTTCATTCTTGGCCAGAAATGGAAAATGTGACCATTTGGTTTTCGATACTACAGATGCACCATGAGCATACTAATGAAAGCGCTGAATATGCTGTCCCATTGGCCCAAGGTGTCACTAGGCCTTCAGCTTTTGGTGGACTGTCCATTAGGCTGTGCAGATCTCCAGGGGAGTGCTGTGGAGGAGATGGGAGGCAGGAGCAGGGTCTGTGTTTGCCTAGGGGAGGAGTAAGGTAATCCGTGGAAATGCTAGAACTGAAATTCTGCGGCACTGAGCTGAGTCCAGGGCTGTGGCTGGAGGCCAGGACAGTGTAAAGTAGCCAGCCTGCTCTTAGGCCCATTCTCACAGGGCAAGCCCTCGGCTCTGGGTCTTTCCTTGCCTGCTGATGGGGAAACAGGAAGAAAACTCAAACACCAGAGAAACCTGGAAGAGGACAACTGAAGCAGGAATTCTTGGTCTCTATGGAAACAGACAAGTGCCTGAAAAAACACCCTGACCCCAGAAATTCTCAAGGGCTGCCTCGGGCCAGCATTCGGCCACTTGAGCGTCACAGCAGAAATCAGTAGGGTGACATTTCTCTTCACTGCTTGTTCTTCCTTCCCTTTCTCCAGCTCTTCTGCAGTCCTCCTTCCCAATATTCTCTTCCTTCTGCTTCCTCTTCTTCCTTCCTCTTCCTCTTCAGCTTCCTTGACCCCCTCTCCTGAGATGCTCTTCTTTTCTCTTCTTCCCCTGTCATACCTTTGTCTTCCCCCTTTTTCCCTAGTTAATGATTCTGCATGTCTGGGAGACTTGGAACCCCATGCCACAGGAAGGTGCGTGGATGACTCTAGTTTGGGGGTATGCATGTGGGGATGTATGTGTGTGACTTAGATCCGAGGCTGCTGCGTGTGGCCCAATGGGTGTGAGCCCTGGTGTCACTTTCCAATTTGGGTAATTGCATCTGACCTACCTAAAATTTCACTTGCTGTTTCAATTAGCCAAGTGTTCCGCACTGTGACTTGGTGATGAGAGGTTTCATAAGCCTCCATCCCAGAGGTAGCTGCATTTCATTCAGATGAAATTCACTTACTAATTTGCAGCTAGGGAGGGCAAGATAATAGCACACCATTCCCCCCTCCCTGTCTCTCCTACCTCCTCCCTGCAGAAAAGCAGATCTTTCTTTTCCCTTCCCCTGTTGCTAAAGCTTAGAAAAATGGCTCTCTTTTCAACCCTTCCACGTCCAAATTTGTGAATGCTGTTGAGCAGTGGGGTTATTAGGGGATCATGAGTCAGAAACCCCAGATGTAAGCTTTGGCTTTGTCATTTACAAGCTTTGACCTTGGGCAGGTAATTCAAATGAGAAAAATCTTAGTCACCCTGCCTGTTTCATAGGCAAGGGGAAATATGGGAATGTAGATGAAAGCACTTTGCAGTGGGTAAATTCTGCATTTATGCATTTTATGAATGTCTCCTGACTGCCTATTATGTGCTGGTATGGTTCTAGCCACGGTGTACAGTGGAGGACGAGACAGATAAGACTTGCGTGCTTATGAGTTTACATTGTAGCACACAAGATATACCATAAGCAAAGATAAAGGATTATATGGTATGCTAAATGCCATCGAGGGACTAGAGTGAGGGAGAGAATAGCTCAAGTTGGGGGTAGGGAGGAGGAAAGCCTACCTTACAGAGCACAATGAGGAAGGGCCTTTCTGAGGAGGTAACACCTGAAGGAACAGAAGCAAACAGGAAAAAAAAAAAAAAAAAAAAGAAAGAGAGAGAGTGCTGTATGTAGTGCATTTCAAGGAATAGCTTCAGCAAATGCAAAGACCTGGAAGAGGAGCCAAGCTCTGTGAAAGGCTATGTCGTTGTTGCAGCCAGAGCTTAGTGAGTCAGGAGGGAAGGGGGACAAATGAAGTCTGCGCTGTGTTTTTAAGAGAACCATTTTGGCTGCTTGCCTCAAGTAAGAATTTGAGGTGGCTTCATAGGTTCATGGGGATTCGAGACTATAGATAGGATTTCTGTACCAGAGATGACATCAGTAACTATACTGTTGAACATTAAGGGTCAGCCTTTTTTTTTTTTTTTTTTCTTTTTTTAAGTTCAAATGGTAATAGTCTCATAGCATCTTGGTGTGGGCAACATGCTTTTCTATACCCTCTCGTACTTAGTTTTTAGAATGTCCCAGTGAAATCGGTGACTCCAGATCTTCTAACATCCTGGAAAATGACACATTTGCAGAGGAGGAGAGTTGAAGTCTTGGGCACCCTGTGGCCAAGATGTATAAGCTACTCTAGAAGGAGACAAGCTGGAGGGTTAGAACAGTAAAAACTGGGTTTTAACTGCTAAGGAAATTGGCTTAGGTTGCCTTGAAATGTATAGCAGTATTTTGCTTTAATTATTGGCCTTAAAATCCAGCCACTAAATTGCCTAACATGGTAGGGAGCCTGGCTTTGTCTCTCAGTGTGCCAGGAGAGAACTGTCTCCATTATGCCTCATTGGCACATGGAGCCTTGGAGGCTTTCACACACTGTCTTGTTTTGTGAGCATTTGCCGTTGTAACAGAAGACAGTTCTATTTCATATGTTGCTTTGTTTTCAAGCCATTGTCCGAGAGCTCGGCTTCTTGTCTCTTAAAAAGCAAAACCAAACCAAAACAAGAACCCTGTTTTTGTTTGTAGCAGGATGCATATTTATGAAGAGAAAGTATAAAACAATTTTGTAAGTGACATAAAAATGAAAATAAAAGTTCATTTCCTTCCTCCCCAGATATAAATAATATTGTTTCTTGTATGTACTTATAGAATTTTCAATGCATTTACAGGCTTCTCCACAACCACATAGACACATGCAGATTCCTGCACATCAACACATGTGTACAGACACATTCATATTTAATAAATACCTGTATATCCTGGGATCATTCTATACATGCTATTATAGAACTTGATTTTTACTTAACACTATGTCTGGGATAACTTTATACATTTTTACCTAGTTATGTATCTCATTTTCTCTAGTGACTGCTTTGAATTCCACTGTCCCAATTTTTCTATTGATAAGCAGCAAATATCTTTGGGTATATATTTATGTATTGTATATGTGATACACCCATGGGATAAATTCTTAGAAGTGAAATTGCTAGGAGAAAGAGCACACTCACATCACATTATAATAGATCTTGCCAGATTGCTGTCTAAAGAGCCTCGTTCCAACTTAAATTTCTACTAACAGTATATGCGTCTCCTTGTTTTCCCAGACCCTTGTTAAAGCCGAGTGTTGTTACCCAAGTTCTTAATTTTTGGCAGCCTCGTAAGTGAGAACTAGTGGTAATGGTTCACTTGAAACTGGCATTACATTTTGGTACTTCCATGAGTTAATTTTGTATGCGGAAATGGTGGTTTTTTGTTTTGTTTTGTTTTTAAGATTTTATTTATTTATTTGAGATAGAGAGGGAGAGAGCATGAACAGGGAGAATGGGTAGGGAGGGAGGGAGCGGGAGAAGCAAACTTCTCATTGAGGAGGGAGTCTGACTTGGTGCTTGATCCCAGGATCCTGGGATCATGACACGAGCCCAAGGCAGATGCTTAGCTGGCTGAGCCACCCAGGCACCCTGGAAATGATTTTTTTTTTTTTTAATTTTGTTTATTCACTTGACAGAGAGAGAGAGAGCAAGAGGGGGAGCAGGAGAGGGAGAAGCAGGCTCCCTGCTGAGCAGGGAACTGGATGCAGGGCTCAATCCCAGGACCCCAGGATCACGACCCTAGCCGAAGGCAGACGCTTAACCTGACTGAGCCACTATGCTCAGTTTTAATTACTTTTTATTATGAGTTTTAATTCTTTTTATTACATAAGTAATACATATTTAGGGCCAAACAATTTAGAAAGTGCAGAAAAGTGCAAAAGAAAAAATAACTGAGAAACTTTTTTTTGTAGATGACTGTTGTTAACATATTGAAATATACCCCTTTGTCTCTTATCTCTGCATAAAGTATGAATCAAACAGTTGCGTTACCTTGTTTGCTCTTTGTCGATTGGGGCCACTGGTTTTCTTGTGAAATACTGCAGTACAGAAGTGGGAAGTACACTGGAGTTGGAGCCAGTGGCTGTTCTGATTCAAGTTTTGACATCACTGACTAACTCTGTGAACTTGGGCAAGGCATCTTATTCCTCTGAGCCCCTCTGCAAAACAGATAATGTCTTTCTTATCAGATTGTTAGGAAAATCAAATGGGATAAGGTACAGAAAAGTACCTAGTGCATTCTCTGCCCTATAGTAGATACTTGATAACTGTTGGCTGTGTCAAGAGGTTGACATGAAGTAAGGCCATGTTGACAATATTTTATTATCCGGAGGTTTCTTTAAGGTGGATCATGTTTCTCTCTTCATTTTATAAGGTTCTGAGCATTTTCTTCATTATATTCATGCTGGGATTATACATAAGCTTTTAAAAAAAATTTTATTAACATATAATGTATTATTTGCCCCAGGGGTACATGCCTGTGAATCATCAGGCTTACATGTTTCACAGCACTCACCATAGCACATACCCTCCCCAATGTCCATCACCCAGCCACCCCCACCCCCAGCAACCTTCACTTTGTTTCGTGAGATTAAGAGTCTTTTATGGTTTGTCTCCCTCCCAGTCCCTTCTTGTTTCATTTTCTTCCTTCCCTATCCCCAACAGCCCCCTGCCCTGACTCTCAAATTCCTCATATCAGAGATTATATGAGAATTGTCTTTATTTGATTGACTTATTTCACTCAGCGTAATACCCTCTAGTTCCACGTAAGCTTTAAGGCAATTTGTGGTCACCGTATAGTCCTCATAAATGTGTGGGATATCTATTATTACCACTATTAGTTGAGGCAGTCACATGATCAGGTGCTCAGAACAGTCCAATTTAAGGAGAATTTTGAAGGTAAAGGATGAAATGAGGAACTTCCTAAGGATGAAAGGAAGATACCATTTATATTCCAAGTATAGCTAGGAATTGCTTATTTTTTCCTTCCTTCCGTCCTTCTTTTCTTTCTTTTTTCCTTCTCCCTTCCCTTCCCTTCCCTTTTTGCCTTTCTCTCTTTCCCTTTTCTTTTTTTTTTTCCCTTTTCTTTTTTTTTCTTTTCTCCCCCAGTGTTTCCACAAAAGTTAATTCACGTGAAGCAGTGGTTCCTTACTTTCTACCCCCTACCCATGGGACATTTGACAATGTCTAGAGACAATTTTAGTTGTTGCACTCTCAGGGGTGGGTGATGGGTTGTTGTTGACATCTAGTGGGTAGAGGCCAGGGTGCTACTAAATATCCTATAATGCACAGGACAGCCCCCACAACAAAGCATTGTCTGGCTCAAAATGTCAGAAGTGCAAAGGCTGAGAAACCCTTATACAAAAGGAATGAATATATTGATTATGAGTTGAACATGGCAAACTTGTTAAAGTATGTGTCCATGGACCCATGAGGTCCTGGTCAGTATAACCAATTAAACTATATCTAAAAGGGATTCTTCCTGACTGCAGGAGGGTCTTTGCTTTTCAGAGAGATGGTGTAAGCTGTGAAAAAGTTGTTTGCCTAGGGCTGAAGTCCTAGAGAGTTCAAGTTCCTGTCTCCGTTTTCTCGGAATCCAAATAGACTTCCTTGTTCATTCCAGTATTTTTTCATTCAGCAGACACCATTAAAAGTGACTATTAGTACTTTTAATACTAATTAAAGTACTGTGCTCTGAGATAAAAAGAAAAAGAAACAAGAGCTGCAGTATCTACTCTCAAGGAGCTTAGAAGACAATATTATGGTTAAATACTAAGATCTGATCTGTGTTTCCTCAGTTCCTGTCTCTGCCATTTGTAACGTATGTGATGTAGGTCCTCATTTTAGGATGTGGTTAAAAATACTCTAGCTCATGTGGTTGTTATGATTAAAATGTTGACAAGCTGAGTATTTAGAATAGTATCTAGTTCAACAAATTTTGGTTGGTTTTATTATTTTTATTTCACTACTACTATGGGAATCCTGGAGCTTTATGGATTATCTAGTTTAGGATTTTCAAACTTGATTAGTACTGGATTCCTTTTCTCAATAAAGCCTTACCTAGACTCCCAGTATATGAATCACATGAAAACGGAGCAGTTCTTGTTAAAGTAAGGTTGGAAGGCTGGGATACGCTTTCTCGGGACACTCACCACTCTCTCATAACTGCCAAACATGGGACAGTGGAGAATCTACTTTGACAATCACCAGTCTCAAACAGTTCACTCATTTTAAGAGCAAGGAAACTGAAGCCTGGAGAGAGGAAGTGATTTAAATGGGGTATGAGGCAAGCACATGAATAACTCGAATGAACATGCGTCGAGCACAGAAAGAGTGTTCTAAGAGGGGATTCAGAGAGGGCAGAGATGCTCTCTTTGGTTAGGTTGTATTTAGGATCAGTCTGAAGAATGGATAGGATTTTAAAATTTTAGATTAAGTGGGTAAGAATATTTCAGAGGAAGAAATAGAATGAAAAAGGGATGGAAGAAAAAGCATTGGCATTCTTATCCATGTCTTAGTAAATTATCTTTGGTTGTGAGTGTAATGAAAGCTTATTTCAAAACATTTTAATTGAAAACCAAAGGAAGGGAGTTGCAAAATCACAGGGCACCTTCCGGGTCCCAGGGCTAGGGAGTGGAGCTCAGCTTCATTTGGGCCTGGAACGCCAGAGCTGAGAGCCTTCTGGGAGCTTCTCTCTTTCTTGTGTTGCATGGTTCTTGTTTTATCCTCTCCTGTCTGCTTGCTGTATCCTTCATTCTCTTTCTGTAGATCAGCTTTCCTGTCTTTGTGTGCGTGGCTTCCCCAAATGTGACAAATTTACATGTCACTCGTTCAAGCGACCAGTCTCCATGGATCATCTGTCTCTAAATCCCAAACTCTAAATTCTAAGAGGAGAACTTCCAATTGGCTTAAGAGTGCGTACCTCTCATCCAGTTGTTGTAGCCAGAGTGGAGGGAGAAACCTGTTTAGTCATGTCAGCACAGTTGGCGAAGCCCTTCTCAGGGATGAAATGGGAGCAGAACTGACCCTCAAGTTGTTCCTTTAATGTAAGTGCAGACAGACATCGTGTAGCTGTCCTTAGGGTGAGGAGCAAGAAATGAGTGAGCAGACTGACAAAGACTTCTCTGAAGAGGGATGCTGGTGCTGGCTCTGATGTGTAGGGAGGATGTCCTCAGGTGGAGGAGAATAAGGGAGGACATTCTAAGGAGGAGGTAAGAACAAGGAGGAACATTGGATGTCTGAGCAGCCGTGAGCAGCTGAGTACCTAATGTGCCAATAACCGGTCACTCATTCAGACAGCAAATATTTATTGGGGCTTGCTAGGAGGAAGGTACGCTTGTGGATGAAGAGATAAAACTTAAACTAGTTAAACTGCTTCCCCGGTGTCATAGAGAATGGGAATATGAACCATATCTGGGATGTACCAAAGTCTAAAAAACCTTTTTCCTCCATAATTTTTTCACTGATACTTTTTCTACTTGACTCTACAGGGTTAAAAATGACTTAGAGCAAGGTTAGTGGCTCATGCTTTTTTTTTTTTAAACAGCTTTTTAAACTGTACCTTGTCCGTACTTCCTAAAGTAAGAATAGGCAAATAGTTTTCATAACTATAAAATGATTTATGTGTATTTGTTTTAGAGGGATTTTTTTGGGCAGATGATTTCTAAAATGCTTGATAATTCTAATATTTTAATCCCTAGGGACTTGTTCTTTTTCATTTCAGTAAAGTTGGCTACCAGTTAGACTTAATTTATTGTAGAATTACTTATGATAGGAGAAATTTATTTTATTTATTTATTTTTAAAGATCTTATTTATTTATTTATTTGACACACACACACACACACACACACACACACAGAGAACACAAGCAGGGGGAGCAGCAGGCAGAGGGAGAGGGAGAAGCAGACCCCCAGCTGATGAGCGAACCTGATGTGGAATTCAGTCCCAGGACCCCGAGATCATGATCTGAGCCGAAGGCAGCCCCTTAACCCACTGAGCCACCCAGCACCCTAATAGGAGAAATTTTAAAACAGCCAAAAATGTTTCAAATAAGGGAATTGGTTCAGATAATTATGATATGCCTATATGGTATTACTAAGTAGTCATCCAAAAACAAATGTTGAGGAATTTTTTACTATGATGGCATTTACTATAATCTTTGAAATAGAAAATTTGTGGAATAAATAAGGAATAAACTATGCTAAATTAAACTATAGAAACATGGATATATTTATATATAGAGAGAGAAAAATCATTGTAATAACATCTACTAGTCTAAAAATGAAAGAACTAGATCATAATATTACAAAAGTCTTTTGGGTCAGAGGGTACCAGTAATTCCAACATTTTATTTTTTAGATGTTTTGCTAAAGTTTCAGTAATAAATTTCATGACTACAATTTTTTATAACTATATTCTTTTTTGTTGCTACTTTTATAATTGTAATTTGTAATGGGAGTAATTATAGATTCACATGTAGTTGTAAAAAGCAGTACAGTGAGATCCTTGTAAATGTTGCCCCTTTCTCCCAGTGGCAATATTCTCTAAAACTATAGTATAATATCATAGCTGAGATACTGACATGGATACATCCCACCTCACATTTCCCTGGGTCATGTATGTGCGTGTGTCTGTCCTGTGCTACTTATCAGCTGTGTGGATTCATGAATTCAATACCACAGTTCCTACAGTAGCACAGGGAGCCCTCATGCTGCCCTTTTACAACCACTTCACGCCCACCCACCACGATTCTTTTAGAAATGTAGTGAAGTCACATGTGCAGGACATTTATCTTATTTTGTTTTTTCATCTGAAGCCATAATTGTAGAACCGTAGAGTAGGACAATTAGCAGAATATGGGAATTTTAGAGGGGAAGTGGGAAAGGTTTTATGATTCTCTACCCTCCTTTGAACGTATATCATCGGCTCTTTCTATTTTTTTTTTTGTCCCCAACACCTTTTCTCAGTAACGTCTGTCTTGAGTTAGCTATCATTTTCTGTGGAAACCCTTATCTGGCCCTCTAAATCTGGGTCAGATGGTTCTCCTCTGTGCCTTGATCATACTTTGTGTTTAACTCTTTGTGACACTTTTACCATGTTATAATTGCTTGCATAACCAATAAATATTGGATGGGTGGGTGAGGTCTGGGTAAGAGTCCTTTCTCAGTTTCTGGTGAGCCTCCAACTACCAGCTTCCCTTCCTCTCCTACTCTCTGCACTGCTGTTGATCATGCTTGCATGTCACAGCATAGATGTAGCAAGCCCTGGTGAATTTTCACCGTGCAACTATGTGCCCAGGCCACAAATTCCAGCCTCTACCTACTGGTGCTTCCATCAGGATGACTAACTCCCATCTTCCCAGCTGCTCACATTTTTCTCTTTTCCTCCTCCATTTCTTTCTTTCTTTCTTTTTTTTTAAAGAGAGAAATCACAAGTAGGCAGAGAAGCAGGCAGAGAGAGAGGAGGAAGCAGGCTCCCCGCTGTGCAGAGAGCCCGATGCGGGGCTCGATTCCAGAACCCCGAGATCATGACCTGAGCCGAAGGCAGAGGCCCAACCCACTGAACCACCCAGGCACCCCATTCCTCCTCCATTTCTAAAGCTCATGCGATGTTGATGATGACTGCTATCAACAGCTGTGGCCTAACACTGTGCCATATGCTTTCCATGCGTTATCTCTTTTAATACAATATACTTTAAGTTATGTCTTGCTATACCCATTTCTAAAATGAGGAAACAGACTCAAAAAAAGGTGAATAACTTGTCCAGGATCATGTATCCAAGTAAGTGGCAGAAGTGGATTGAAATCCAGGACTGTCTATAATAAAGCCCACTTTCCCGACCAGTCTGTAAGAAGGAGCTGAGTCTGTTTGAACTTCATGGTCCTCCTCCAACTCAGCACTTCCTCTGGAAACCTGTCTAGGCTCAGATTGAACCCTTCTAGTCACATAATTTTGGACTTTGGATGGCAGCCATTCTAGTGCTGAACAGGAAACATTGCTAGAAAGTTGTCTCTGATGTTCTATGGAAATCTGTCCTTCACTGCCACAGTGCTATATCTAGGTGGGTTGTAGTTCTGTCCTGTGGTGCAACATAAATTCCTCTGAATCTGTAGATCCCTTGTGGTATACCTAGAAGGGATTTTAATGATTTTCTGGTGTTATTTGTTACAGATGAGGAAACTATAGAGTGCAAAGAGAGGAGCCCTGTTCAACTTACTACACTTGAGTTACTTGAAATCTAATTCTGTTGCTCTGGCTTACCTTTCTCCTTCTCGATCTTACAGTCTTTCCTCCTGAGATGGGTTTTTCTGACCTTTCGTTGCCCTACTCATTGTCCTGTGGACGCTCTCCAGCTGACCACTGTCCTCTTGTTTCTGGAGCTGACCTCGATATTCCAAATTTGGGTTGATTGCCTAGAACTCTGAGGATTAATTCTGCAAGTCATGATGAGAACCTACTATGCGGGTTACTTTTGCGGTAAACATCTTTGCCACTGAGAAATGTTTGTAGCAAAAATGTTCGGGGCAAAGAAGTCTCTGGCAAAAATGCTTTTTGTGAAAATATCATGCACGTATGTTGTGCCAGAGACATGTTGTAACCCTCTACCACATTCTGCCTTTCTTCTAACTCTACAATATTTGTGAAGCTACAGTTTGGCTGCTTGTAATAAAGGCCATCATAACTATGGCTTAAACTGATGGAAACTTATTTCTTGCTCTTATAAAAGCCTGATCTGGAATGGCAACTCTGAAATAATGACAGTTCCAGGCTCTTCTCTCTTATTGCTTTATGTTCCTTAGGATTACTCTCTTACTCCTTATCCAAGATGGCAACCAACATATTTGTTTTCCAGCATACTTCTTCTCTCTAAGAAACACCCTGGAAGTTATATTCTCATTTCCATTCCCCTCCTGTTGGTTGAAACTTAATCACATGGTTGCACCTTGCTGAAGGGAAGCATGGGAAATGTAGTCTTATTTTGGGAGGCCCCATGATCTGCTAAAACATATTACTAAGGAAGGAGGAGGGGGAAATGAATATTGTTTAACAAATAGCCATGTCTGTCACAGCCTTTGTCATGTTTCAGCTCTAGGAAAACAAGCCCCAGGTTGATGCTTTATGGTTACTAGCCTCCCAGGCTTATAATGTTCCATTTCTAGGAAAGATGGCAAAGCAGGACCCCCTCCCCCACTCCCAGGGGAGTTAAGAGAAATTCTCAGGATTTCATGAAAGACTGAAACTCAGTCTTTGGTGAGGAAGTCACAATGATAGAAATACCTGTCATTATTTGAACTTAACATGCTTAACATGCATTATCTTACTTGTTCTCAGAGGAATTTTGGGAGGCATGTACTTTTATTAATCCCTAATTTATAGATTGCATTTTCAGAGAGATGAAGTAACTTCCCCAAGGTCACATGGCAAATATGCAGTAAAACTGCTACCTATCACGGTGTGCTGGTGGCCCAAGGTCATTGCCCTCTCCACTTTGATGCCAGGCAAAGCAGAGTTGCTCATTAACACTTCATAAAGCCCTCTTATGTTCTTCATAATCAGATACTTCTAATTATAACCTGAGCAGGAAGTGTTGTTTTAAGTAGGTTATGAGCCCCAAGTTGAAGGGATGGGTCTTACATTGTGTTTGCTGAGTCTGAATTCAGGAAAGAAAAAAAAAATTGGTGATGAAATTGGCAAAGGCTCTTGTTCCAGTGATCCATCTTGCTGTCAGCAGTGCTCGTTGGGATATTTTCTTCTGTGTGAGGTAACTGAGGTGCAGAGATTATAGGATTTATTGCCTATGGTAAAGCTGGGATTTGACCCGTGTTGGTCTGAGAGGACCAAGGAGAAGGAATCAATCATGCAGAGAGCCAGGAAGAGGCTCCTAACAAAGGAAAAGCAAAAACGAATGCCCTGGATGGGGAAAATTGGAAAAGAGGCAAGAAATAAACCAAGATCATGTTCGAGCCTTATATATTTTAGAGCTTGTTTGTTACAGAAGGGGAGATAGAAGCTCATTGTCAGGATACACCCGCCCCTAGTGGAGAATCAATGGCTATTTGGGGGCAGACCTCAGTGATGTTGGGATAAATGCCATCATGCTGGTCAAGTTCTACTTAGGTATCTTTGGAAGAGTAATCAACAACTTCCTTGATGAAGTGTTGTTCTCTTTTGTGTCATTAAACTCACTTTGGAAGTGGGTATATATGGTGCCTTTCTGAATTCTTTAGAAATCTTCCAGGGCCTTTGAACATAGAAAGCAATGATGTTTTGAAATTAACAGTGGTGTCTAAAGATGTTTGTATCTTCTTTCCTCTTAAAATCCATTTAAGCACGTAAAAGGGTTGAAAAGCTGATTACGCCAGTGTCTCAAACCTGGGATTTATAGAGAAAAGGAGGATACTCAAAGGGTGTTCTGTTGGTAGAGGTACTGAGCTCCTCTGAAAACAATGGCAGATTCTTTTTATTTACAGTGACCGGAGCCTCACAGATGTGCATCTACTGGCAATAGTCCATCCATTGGTAGCAGATATGCACATGGTTCTAGTTTGGGCACTTCGTTTCTTAATCTAATGTTAATTCAGCTATTCATATTAAGGTTTGTAAAATACCAAAAGGATCTTAAAAAAAAAAAAAAAAAAGGAAGCACAAAGATTACAAGGCCTATAATTAATTGTGGGAATTTGATAGTACATTCTGGACTTATTATTTGCCCAGGCTCAGCAGAAATCCCTTTGATGTACTTCCAATAACAATCAAAATAACAGCTTTGTGAAATAAATGGACTCTTAGGTGGAGAACTGAAGTTCTGGGAAGAGCTCTATCTTCTAATCACATTGCTCTTTGGCGTTGGCCACGAGTACAAACCATCAGTGCCTTATTTTTAGTTTATGAAGGGCTTCCTTGGAAATCATTTTACTTTATTTTTACAACTGCCTTGTGAGCTGAGTATGATTATCTTCATTTTGTGGCTGAGGAGAGTGAGGCTCAAAGGGGTAAGTGTCTTGCCCAAAGTTGTAACATAGCTAACAGGTGACAGAATCAGGACTACAACCCAGATCTTGTACTCAGAGGTACAACTTCTAGTAGCTTTAAAATCTTTAAAGAAAAAAAATAAAAGAATCAGTGCCACCTTTAGGACAATGGCTTAAAGGTTTTTTTTCTTCCATGAATATTGTTTCAAATGTTTTAAGGAAATAGCTGCCAATTGTTCTGTACTAACTTTAAAAACACTTTCTGTAATGTCCCTGAGTCCTTAATTCCTTCAGACTATCTGATTTTTCCCAAGCTTTGATCTTTAATATTACCTTGTATTTGATAATTTCACATTAAAGGCAAGAGCCTGGAGAATTACTTATTAAGAGTTTGTCAGTTGTCTGCTGACCTTTTTCATTTTATTATTTTATTTTTATTTTTTTGGTAGTTTTATGGTTTTATTAACACAAATACAATGTGCACATAAGCTGTCTGTCTATTCATTTTCTTCACTGCACAGCCTGGCATTAGGATTGGTGACTCTGATGGCCAGCTGGCTGCTCTTTCCACAGTGGCTCTGTGGTTCTTGGAGGAAACATTGTAAGCGATCTCTGCACAGTGAGATTTGTTGCACATCAGCAGTACTTGAAGATCTTGGACATCGTGGACTAGGAACTTATGGATGCTGCTGGTTGGTGGGTGATTTGTTATCTTGCTGCTCTGATAACCAGTGTTGGGCATCAAGATCTGGCCCTTGAATCTTCTGTGCACCCTAGTGTCGATGTCTCTGAGTTTCCCCCATTTGTGATTAATATCAGTCTGAATGGTGCCCGGTGAACTTCTTGCTCCTTTTTTGAATGATCATGGGCTTCACCAGAGGTCTGAGGGAAGCCATGATGCTGAGTAGGAGATGGCTTCGAGGAAGAAAAGAAAACTGCGTGACCTTTTTTAGAAGAAGCATAAATACGAATAGGACTAAACTATTTCACAAAGTAACCAAGGCTATAGCCATGACCATATCTGATTCACTCATTGTAAGAAATCCCTTCAAAGATGTATTTTGAATTTCTTAAACTAGATCATTGCCAAAAAGATGGCAATTGTGTTGTTAGGTTAATTTATCCCTGCTTTGAGAGAGGGCCATTCAGTGGGGAGCGGGGGTGGGGGGATGGGCGGGCCCAGTGATGGGTACTAAGGAGGGCTCGTATTGCATGGTGCACTGGGTGCTATACGAAAACAAGAAATCATGAAACACTACATCAAAAACTAATGAAGTACTGTATGGTGACTAACATAACGTAATAATAAATTAGAAAAAAAATAAAGAATTTCATTAAAAAAACTGTATCAAAAGAAAAAGAAGACTCCCAGATGAGATTATACTTGCAGAATTTTCTAGGCAGACATGAAGATTCTGAGCATAAGATGTAACTGTGTTTGACAAAGAACTAGAAGAACATAGACTACAAAACCCCTAAAGCCTGACAGCCTCTGGCAAGGTAGTAAATCACGTGATGTCTCTTAGCATCGCTTTTCTTGGGATAAAACACAAAATGTAACATATGCAGAATTGTTGCTGGAGAGAAGACGGCAAAGATACGCTTCAGCAGCTCAGGGAGCCTAGAAAAACATGTACACAGTTCAGGAGGAAACCACAGTGTGGGCTATCGTGGTTTCCTGGGGCTGGAGCAGGGAGTTGGCGAACTAGGGAGGAACACAGGAGGTAAGCTGCACCCAGGTCGTGTGAGCCTTTTAGAAGTCTCTTTACTTTTACCACATTAGAAGTAGCCTCACAGCAGACCCTGTTAACTGGAGTCCCTGCAAGTTTCTACAAAGGGCTTGATCAGGTTAAGTGTGTTTTGTTTTTTTTTTTTTTTTATTTGACAGATCACAAGTAGGCAGAGAGGCAGGCAAAGAGAGACAGGAGGAGGAGGCAGGCTCCCTGCTGAGCAGAGAGCCGGATGCGGGACTCGATCCCAGGACCCTGAGATCATGACCTGAGCCGAAGGCAGAGGCTTTAACCACTGAGCTACCCAGGCGCCCCTTAAGTGTGTATTTTAATGACGTCTTTCTGGAGAGGACTGGAAGGGCTCCAGTCTGGCTGTAGGGAGACTGCTTAGTAGGACACTTAGGCTGCAGAGGGAAGTGGCCTGAACTAAGGCACTGGCTAGCTGTGGGTTTGTAGAAGTTGTGATGGACTTGGTGTTTGTTTGGACGAACAGGGGGAGGAGACAGGGTGCCTCTCAGATCTCTTTGTATTCACCCATTTTTGCAATAAAACCTTTGGGCTTTTGTGGTCAATCAACAAAAGAGATATGTTGATTCTTGAACAGACCCTTTCCAAATAACCATTCCTACCCCAAGCTTCTAATGCCCCTGGTTGGGACTTTTTTATTCAAAGAACCTTATGCATGAGTAATTGCCTTATTTGTGTGTGTCCATATCTCCTTATGCAGGGACATTGTATTCTAATCCAGGAGGAAACATATGTCTTAAGTGGCTAGCCAGAAGTACAGTGGTTCAGCTCTTTTAGAAGGTGATAGACCTTCTAATATATATACCATATAAATACCAAAATGCATATGTTTCCTTTAAGATAATAGCAAAGGTGGTAAGAATGATTATCACTAAAATTTGAAGGCCTGTTATATATAATTTGAGGCTCCCTATCACCTGCAAGACAGAATCCAAGTGTCTTAAAGGGGCATACAAACATTCCATAGTGTGTGTCATACCTATCCCACCATCCTTTGCTCAACACTCTGAAGTATTGCTGACTAGTTTATAGTTCAAAATTTAAAAACAAAATTCACAATGTTTATGGAGCCAGACACTTTCGGAAATAACAGTGCCCAAAACAAAACTGTGTCTGAATCCTTTAATGCAGCTCCTTTTCTGGTAAGTGCAGACAAGAAAAAAAAAAGATAAAAATATATCATGAAGAAAAATAAACTAGAATAGGGAGCCTGGGGGTGCTGCTTTTTATATATAGGGTGATCTGGAAAGCCTCTCCGAAAAAGGAATATTTAAGTAGAGA
Source organism: Enhydra lutris kenyoni (assembly GCF_002288905.1). NCBI lineage: Eukaryota > Metazoa > Chordata > Mammalia > Carnivora > Mustelidae > Enhydra > Enhydra lutris. Next base: position 33,616,711 of record NW_019154093.1, read on the forward strand.
CCTGTAGGAAGTGAGGAAGCAAGCCATGCGCATATCTGGGGGAAGAGTGGGAAGGCAAGTGCCAAGGCCCCGAGACAGCTAGCAATATGTTGACTAGAGGCACAGTGCAGCTGCAGAAAAGACCTGGAGGGAACGGTTGGAGAGAAAAAGCCAGAGACATATAAAGAACTTGACTCCTACAGAGCCTTGTAGACCATATCAAGAGTTTTGGTTTTTACTCTAAGTGGGGTGGGAAACCAATGGAAGATTTTAAGCAACATAATTTGCCTTATTTCTTAGAACACTTTCGTTACTCTTAATGTAACAGACTGCAGGGAGGCAAGGGTAAAGGCAGAGATACCAGTTAAGAGGCGGCTGCTGATAATTCAGGTGAGAAATGATGGTGACTTACATCTCTGGTTGGTGGCCAGAGGTTAGTGAGGAGAGGTGGATTTTATCTATATGTATGTGTGTATATAGAATATTGCATTACAATTATGGCATATAGTGTGTATAATATGTAAATACATAAACCTTTCTAATTTTAAATATATATGAGAGTAGGAAGGGGAAACAACATAAATAGAAAGCAGAAACATGTGTCCCTATCACTTAGCTTCAACAATTTTTAACTGGGGATCAATCTCATTTCTTTTGTACCTCTACCTGCCCCTCTACATTATTGTGATACAAATCCCAGCCATAATATCATTTCATCTTTTAATACGTCAATAGGTCTCCAAAATACAAGGTCTTCCTTTAAAAACATTATCACCGTATCTTCCTTCCATCTAGAATATTAATAGTAATTCCATAATATCATCAACTACCCATTGTGTTCAAAATTTCCCAATTCTTATAAGTTCGTTTTATTTTTTCCTTTTTGTAGTCTGTTAGAACAAGGATCCGAATAATGTTCATGAATTGAAGTTGGTTGGCGTCTTAATTTTCTTTATCTTCTGAAACTTCCTGTCCATCTCTTTTTTTGTACCCTTGTAATATCTTTGTTGAAAAAATCGGGTTGTCTGCACTGTAGATTTTTCCCCACAGCTGGGTTTTGCTGGCTGGCTGCATCCCGGTGGTACACACCTTATTCCTCTGTCCCCTGTGTTCCCTGGTAGTTAGGTCTAAAGGCTTGATCAGATTGAGATTCAGATTAGATCCTTGAGAGACTGTCTCACACATTCTGTTCTGTATTTCTACTGGGAGTACATCATGCATGGTTGTTTCTGTTTTTCTGATCACTGTCTAGTTCCATTATTTTATTAGGAGTCATGAGGTAAATTTTATCATTTCTTCTCTGTTAGCAGAATACTTCCATGAAATAAATACTCCCCCTCATCAGATATTAAGTTACCCTGAAATACAGTTCATATAGCAAAGGCGGGAAAGGCTCATTTCTTTCCTTTTATTTATTTTTCAAAAATGAAGAGCTGGTTCCTTAGCCTTCTCCAAGGGTGATTAATGAAGTTTCTCTCTCTATTTCCCTCTTTATCTTATTGTTATGAACTCATGTTTATAAACATATATTTGTTTCAATTTAGTGCAGTTGTTATTCTTACTCAAATGGACCCATCCTTGGCCAGAGCCAGCCTCTTCCTTGGTGTTTGAGTCTTTTTGACACATTACAATGGTCATTGACTCTTTTCTTTCTTTCAGGCTCATTGTGTATGTTTTCTGTTCCAATCTCTAATCAGACATTTTTCAAAGGTCCCTAGTTCTTTTTAGAGGGAAACGAGTTTCAGGACTACCACTCCTGAAAGATGCTCACTGTTGCTGAGTTGGTCTTTGTTTCTAGCTCTGTTCAGTGGACAGAGTTAGAAACACATTGAAAGATAAAATACATCGTGGATTCATTATGATACTTCCAACTCAAGTTCAAGAATGTGGGATTTTTACTTAATTCCATCAGTCTTTCACTTTGGTATCTCTTACATCTGTATCTCTTTTCTCCCATTCCAAAATTCCCGGTCCTCAATTATACCAATATAATGACTTATTTGCCTTTTGCCGTATTACAGTCGCAGAATAACAATACCAACACTACCACCAAACTAGTTTAAGGTTACAACAGTTTTTGGTTGTTTGGTTGTTTTGTTTTGTGTTTTGGTCTGGATATATTTCACTTTAGAAGAGTTACTTTGTGTCCTAAAGTCACTTGAGATAGTTTCTCTCTGTGTGGTTATATCATCAGTTTGAAACCTAGTGCTCTTACTTTTTAGGGGTTGCTTTTAAATGGATGTTTGAAATTATAGATTTACATAGTTCCAAATTCAAATCTATCAGATAGATTGTATTCAAAGAACTTCATCTCTGTCCCTGCTCCCTAGACCCTCTCCCCTGCTGCATAAGTAGTTTTGAGTTTATCTTTTCACTTTGCAAATATGAGTGTGTGTGTGTGTGTGTGTGTGTGTGTGTGGTCATTATATATATAGATGTTTTCCCCCATGTCCCTCCACTCTGTTTTAGATAAGTAAGAGTTCTACACACATTTTGGATTCTGGATAAAATTTGAAGGTAGCACAGATAGTATTTTCTGAAGATGGAATGTGAAATATGAGAATAGGGCCAAGGCTAATAACCTAGAGGTATTGCTTAATTATGGATAAAATGTAATAACCCAGCCCTGAGAGACCTCCCGCCATCTGTCCAGGTCGGTCTTGTTAGCCTCACCATCCTTACAGACTCTACTCGCCTTTCCTTGCCCTCAGGGGCACTTCTCTATGTTTCTCTGATATCTTATGTGTAATGCTGTCCTTCCCATGTGATATATACTCCTTTTGTTCATGTTTATCTGGTCAGTAGACTGGGAGCAGCTTGAGGGCAGGATCATGCTTTCTTCTGTTTTCCTACCACCCAGCACAAAGCCTTTTACTAAGTAGCAACTCAGTAAATATATGAGTAGATGAGTAGGCCAGGCACAGCACTAGATTCTTTTACAGGTATTTATCTCTGATTTTCAGAATAACTCCACAAGGTAGATATTATCCCATTCTACAGATGAAGAAACTGAGGCACAGAAAGGTTCAAGTACTTCTCTAAAGGAATAGCTAGTAAATTGCTGAGCTGGAGTTTGGACCCAGGTCTGTCTGATGCCAAAGGTACACAGCCACACCCGTTGTTTAGAACTGGATTGAGGTGTATTCATTCAAGCGATGGTTGTGAGAGACGGCTGGCACTTTGCCTTTATTAACTGTGTGACCTCAGCGAGTAACAGAGCCCCTCTCATCTGTGTCCACATCTACAAACGCAAGATGATAATATTATATACCTCCTGGGGTTGTAAAGCATTTACAATAACCCCTGACACACAGTAGGCACTCAAATATTGGCTGATGTTGTTCCTGTTTATTTTTACTAGCAGAATGCTGGAACTCGAAATACCACTGTGTCCGTGGCTCCCTGCTCGGTGCTGTGTATGCAGTCTGTCTGACCCGCCCAGCGGGACTTCTAGGACCTCACAGTCAGTTAAGAAGGCAAGATGCAGATGTTTAAAGGTTACAAAAAAGGGCACGAAGGGAGTGGTCAGTCAGTTCGAGATTAGGGCCAAGTGCAGGCAAGAGGACAGAAGGAGCTCGCAGCCTGCCGATCTGTTACATAACAGCCCCCACCAGGGCCTCCTAGGCAGAAATAGAAGACAGGAACCACGATGGAGACCTGAATGTCTGTCTTTGACCAATGCCACCTATGGTGGCAGTTAAACTTCAACACCATGTCCAATTTCATAGGGTCCCACCCATCCCTCGCCCTGTGGTAAACTGCGTACGTTACAACTGCACACTCCCGTGAGAGCGTCTGTGAATTACCAAGTCACCAGTGTTACAGGACCTGAAGGAGTAGCTAATTCCACTTCCCAGAGGAAGAGACTTTGCCCAGAGAGAATACGCTGTCTGCTTCAGGGCACACTGGTATTTGGAACTTGAACTCCCCTGGTTCTCCTCCAGAGCCAGATAATACAGGTTCCCAAATGCCTGGGTTCAGGCCGGTGAGGGAGTGACTCCCAGTGTGGACAGGCGTACGTGAGGAGGAGAGTGATGGCTCCACCCCCGTGCTGCTCTCATCGTCCTTGGCCAGCCTGGGCTTCCACTCCTGGGAAGGGCCCAGTGACAGGGGCTGCTGAGGGAATAGTTGGGAGGGCCTAGGACACAGCCATCTCTGCTGCCTGATCTATGCTGGGCAAGGTTGTCTGGGCTCCCTTTCTGATGGACCTCACCCAAGCACTGCTGGAGATTGCACAGAGATCTCTACTCTCTGAAACAGGGGAAATGAAGAATGTGGTTGGAAAAGGACGTGGGATTGAGAGCTGGGTAGACCTGAGGCATGTTCTTAGGCTGTTGTTTGTTAGATGTGTGACTTTTACCAGTTACTTAACTTTATTTTTTAAAGATTTTTTAAAATAAATTTTTAAAGATTTTATTTATTTGAGAGAAAATGAATGAGAAGGAGGGAGAGCGAGCCAGCGTGCATGCTTGAGTGGGGGGAGGGGCAGAGGGAGAAGCAGACTCCCTGCGGAGCAGCGAGCCTGATGCAGGGCTTGATCCCAGCACCCTGAGAGCAGATGCTTAACCGACTGAGCCACCCAGGTACCTCCCCCCGCCCCCACATTATTTAACTTGAATGAGCCTCATTTGCCTCCTCTGTGAAGTGGGTGTAATAATATCATCCCCTTCAGCAAGTTGTTGTAAGGTTTCAGGTCTGGTAGCATATGTGAAGCGCCTGGCAGATAAAAAATACTCAGTAAATGATAGCTCCCCTCCCCTCCGTTTCTCCCTCCCTTCCCTCCCCATCTCTCTCCCGCCTTCCCCCCTCATTTTCTCTCTCCCTCTCTTCTTGCCTCCCTCCCTACCTACCTCCCTCTCCCCCAACCCCACCTTCATTTAAAGCTTCTTATCTTCAGTGAGGAAGTTTGGCCCAGGGCTGTGGCTGTGTTTGTAGACTTGCTTGTGTACCAGAAACTCCTGGGGTGGGGGGTTGAGAGCTGCAGACTCTGGGTCCCACCCTCAGAAATTCCGATCCAGAAAGAATACGGAGATCTGCATTTCTAGCAGGCAACCCCAGGCTGTTTTAGTGCAGTAGGCTCGCACCTATGGTTTCTCAGAGCCAGACCTGACAGTTAATCCTGGGAGCACCTGTACTACGGCTTACTAGGCTTCTCAGGTTATGTAACTTCTCAGAGCCTCGTCTCAATACCTGTAAAATAGGGCTATTTCAGCCTTTTTTGTGGGGTCCTTGTAAGGGTGAAATGAATCAGTGTGTGTGAAGCATGTGGCTTAAACCTGGCACATAGGGGAAGCCCAGTGAAATCAGTTCCCCCAGGGCTGCCCCATTTGCATGTACACTTATGCTATACACAGACAGGCTTTCTCGAGGGGTCAGGTGGGGACCGACATCAGATAACAAAAAGCTGTATCAATCACCCTTTTCCATCATGTATAACGGTTCTGTGTAAGCTGGCTGTAATCTCCTTTCCTCCTTTTAGAGAAGGGCACCAAACCTTGATAATGCATCCCCTGACCCACATTTAGACCGTTCTTTGGGTTTTGTAGAAGACACATTGTTCATGATGGTAGGCCACCCGCTTTCAGGCTCTCATGTTGTCCCTCCTTCACCAAGACTCTTTTTTGTGGTTGTCGGTGCTCCTCTTGGAAATCTCAGAGCCTCTGAGCTCTGATCATATTATCTGGGATCTAAAAGGCACAGAGGGATACCAGGCACTGCTAATGATTCGTCATCTCTCTCAGCCATAGCCTTCTCACAGGGCTGTGACCCTGGGTTTGTTAGCACTAATGTGCCTTTCTCAAAGGGCCTTGACAATGGGCAGGTCTGCAAGGTCTGTAGAATGGTTCTTTGGGGGAAGATGGAAAGCATGATTGCAGGCTGTTTCTTTGAGCTCTTGCTCTTTCCTGTCTTGGGTGCTCTGGCCACCATTCCTGGAATACTTGTGCGTGCGGCTGACAAACATGAGAATCGGAGTCCCAGCAGCTGCTGACCCTGAAGATTGTGTGTGCCTGTCGGGTGAGTGCCATTAGGCAGCAAGAAGAGGCTAATTTAGGAACGTGCATGTTTTTTCAATTGAAATGTATTTGACATATAACAATATGTAAATTTAACATATATAATGCATTGATTCGATACATTTATATATTGTAGCATGATTGGCATTACAGCGATTGCACCTCCGTTCTGTCACATAATTATCATTTCTTTTTTTGTGGTTGAAATAATCATGATCTAGTCTCTTAGCCTGTTGGATGATTATAAGACAATATTGTCTGTGTTTACCATACTGCACATTAGATTGCTAGGACTTATTTACTACTTATCGCAAGTTTGTACCCTGTAAACGACATCTCTTCTATCCCTCCACCTTCTGGGCCCTGATACTCCCATTTTGTTTTCTGTTTTTATGAGTATGGATTTTTTTCTTATTTATTTATTTATTTTTAAAGGTTTATTTATTTGAGAGAGAGAGAGAGAGCAGGGGGGACGGTCAGAGGGAGAGAGAGTCTTAAGCAGACTCTGTGTTGAGCATGGAACCTGACTCAGGGCTCGATCTCATGATCCTGAGATCATGACTTGAGCCAAAACCAAGAGTCAGATGCTTAACCACCTGCGCCACCCTGGTGCCCCTGGCTTTTTTAGATTCTACATATGAGAAAAGAACATCTTAAGCCACTGCCAACATCCCTTTATATTACCACAAAGCCTTATGGGGGACCATAAGCACACCTAAGCTTTGGCCTTCCTTCCCTGTCAAAGTCTCAGAAGGCAGTTTTCCTTTATTTGTGTCTCCCCAGCTCCTCAACTTTCTGAGTTTTTCCCTTCTGAATGTCTGGTCTTAAAAGATATCCTCAGATCATACCAGAGCAGTTATCAGGCCAGGATGTGGCTTCTCTGTTCTCCAGCAGTGCTCTCTGGTTTGACCATTTTCCTTTGTGTCTTAAGCTTTGAACAAATGCATAGGAGGCAGCCTTTCTTCTGTGTGCCAAGAAGAACACGGGCTTTCGAGGAAGACAGACCTGGGGAGGAGCCTTGGCTGTGTGACATACTTGTGTGTTGGGTCCTCAGTTTGCTGGTTTGTAAAAGGGGGATAGTAAAGCTTGTCTGGAAATGTAACTGTGAAGATTAAATGAGATAATGGTATAACGCTTAGAGTACCAGTTCCCAGCAGTCAGAAGGTGATTAATAAGTGATAGCTACAGCCATTATCCTTGCAGCACTTCAGAGCAACTGTAGTAAGTTTTAGAGTGAACTGGGGCTCTGGATTTCTTGACAGTTTCAATTTGGCTTGAGTCAGTGTCCTGTTTTGCGCCGTTCAGACGTCCTGCTGGGTGCATGGTACAGATAAAAATTAAGCACCGTCTCTGTTCTCACTAAGCTCTTCTTGCTCATTCTCAATTTGTCTTGTTGCAAGTGCAACAAAAGCATTCCCCCCACCCCTCCCAGTAATTCTAAAACGATGGTCCACCCCTTTGCAGGAGTGGTTGCTTTGACCTTCAAACCTCTGGGGACTTGCAGGTCACTCCCTTTCTAGTCTCACCTCCCACCCTCTTAACACACCCTCTCCATCCTCCCAATGGCCTGAGAAACAGTATGTGTTGATTCCAGCACACACCACAGCTTGTGCCTTTGACACATTAGTTACCATCTCAGAGTCCCCTCTTTCTCTTCTACAGAGGAGACGAATTCCCATCTCTCTGTATTAGGTGAGGATTCATGCCTGTCAGTCTTTGTCCCAAGAGCAGATGGACTCACACAGACCAGACTGCAGGAAATAGAAGAGACATACAAGAATCTGTGTCTGCCAAATGCCAAGCAGAGACAGACGCCACCCTGAATGCAGGAAGGCCCTGGGTGTACAGTGACTTGTCTGTGCTGTTTGTGGTGCCATTTTTGCCACCTGCAGAAGAGAAGCAACATGGGTCTTTCCTGTCCTCTTTCCCCCTCCAGGCTCCTTATTGTAGTGAATGATGGCAGAGATAGCATGATGATAATGGCACTTCTTACTGAGCATTTCTTATGTACATATGTTTGTGTGTGTGTGTGTGTGTGTGTGTGTGTGTGTGTGTGTGTTGCAGTTAAAATTCTTACCTCAAAATTGAGGTCCAGGGAGGTTACATGGGACCCCTGAGCATATAGAAGACAGGGAAGGTGGTAGAAAGTATGGCGGCGGCTCCACCAAAGCTGACTTCAGACTTCTGATGGTTGGGTAACTAGCATGCCAGGGAAATAATTATCTCTCTGTCTCCTAAGCAACACCCAATGTTTGGCTTAGTTGTCACTGGTGTATTTCAGTTATCTTCCTGTGGGTGAAGAAACAGTTCTCAGAAAATATAATCCAGCTGCCAGTGTTATGCTCAGAATTCAATTAAGTCCATAATTTCCAATTAATGGACCTTCATGCCAAGATTGAGGTCATATCATTAATCTTGCTTTTATTTTAGGATTTCCACTGCCATGATTTACAGCAAAGCTCAGCCAGTCTTGTCAGGATTACTGGAGCGTAATTAAGCTAGACAGACAGCCGGGGCAGCTTTTTAATGGTTACTGTGGGAGCCAAGGAGGGACCCGCTTCCTTGGCTTGGTAAGCCTGCCTTAGGCAGCATGGGGCCACATGTAAGGATTTCCAACTGAGGACCATTTCCTGGGTGTCTGATCTCTATTTAGTTCAAATTCCCATATGATAAAATCTCCAGACAAGGAAGAGATTTCCCTGTCCCAGTTGGTGATCAGTTGAGAGCAGTGTTACAGTTAATTCAGTGCTACCTCATACACCTCTGCCTAAAGTTACCACTTGCAAGTCCTAAGTGTCCTGGACAGTAGGCTTTTGCAGATGGTGGATTTAATCTCCGTGATGATTCTATGAGGAAGGTATCAGAGGCTTTTCCTTTGCCTAAAGTTTACACAAGTAGCAAGTGGCCTTTCCACTGAGTTGGTGGAAGAACTTGGCAGTTCTAGGTGCAGACCATTCCTAAGTGCCTGTTTTTCTCTCAAGGTCATTTGCCCAATAGGATCTCCTCCACTTTCCCCTAGGGGAGTAGGAAGTTAGGCATGCCTGGGCGGATGCTATCTATGATGGCCTTCCAGGTGACAGATGCCTTTCTATCATTATCTTATTTAAAATAACCTCATAAGGTGTATTGAAGGAAGATATCATCTGCCCCCATTTTACAGCTGAGGAAATTGGGCCTTAGAGAGATTCATTAACCTGCCCATTGTTGCCCAGGAAAAAAGGAAGGTCCGTGTCATGCATCCAGATCTGCTTATTTGCAAAGCTTAGGTTCTTTCCATCACATCATTTGTACCAAACGCTTCTTCCCTTTTCCTGGTTCTCCAGGAGTGCTTATTGTCGAGTTGATATCCTTTGGGATAAGTAGCACATAGAGGGCCATTTATTTATTTATTTATTTAAAGCAGGGGATCCACAGAGAGGTTAGAAACCAACCTCTTATCCACCAGTTAAGGGTGTGCCTGGGGAGTTGGCCCATGTCTGTCATGTGCCAAGCCCAGACCCGCGTTGTCTCTTAAGCCTGACCAAGCCCCGAAGCCAACCTGTCACAGGCTTTGACTGAATTGGCACAGTGTTGGGTTTTCCCACATGCAAGAGTAGTGGTCAGACTTTTGTGAGAATGTCTCTGCAAGCCAACTCGATGCCAGGAGCTTTGTCCTTGAGACCGAACAGAGGAGTTGCAGATTTTCTTTGCACTTAGGTAGCAGATGTTCTTCCCAGTGCTTGCTGTGGTTTGGTCTAGTTGCCTTTTTTTTTTTTTTTTTTTTGCTTTGTTTTGATTTGCTTTTTTGTTTGTCCCAGGTTCACCTTCAGAGTATGTCTGCATTCCGTGTTGAGTTAGCATTTAGCTGTGTCCTCACTCAGAGGTCACTTAGCGTCGTTGAGCATCTTTATGCTTGGCACGACCTAACTCTGGAGGGTCCCCCTAACACATTTATTTGAGAATTAGGTGCCAAAGGTACCACTTTGAAATTTTCCTCAGGTGCCCTCAGATGGAATACTGGCTTTTGGAATATGTCCTAAAGGATGTGCGGTCCCTGGGGAATTCCACTTGTCTGAGGCAATATTAATCTGCTGTGGGAACAGCTTCTTGGCAATCTGCTGATAACCATTTTTTATCATTTGTTATGTAAGTGTGAGGACCAGTTTCCACAAGCAGTTGTACAGAGAGCAAGTAAAAGTTCTTGCTCTTTAGCTTGACCTTCTGGTCAAGCTGGGATCTGAGGACCCCCCACATTCCCAGTCTCATCTCCCTCCCCCTCTATACACCTGCCACACGCTGCCAGTTTCTCCGCAGGCTCTCCTTATTCCCGAACTTGCCTCAGACACATTACTCACCATCTCACAGTGCCCCTTGCTTCCTCATCTGTTTAGTGGACCCTGGAATGCCTATGCGTTGGTGCTCTTAGCAAGGTCCCCAGGACTATCAGAACTGGTGCCCAGTTATGATTCTTTTCCTTTAAAAAAAAAAAAGTATTTATTTTTTTGAGAGAGAGAGAGCATGAGTGGGGAGGGGGGCGCGAGGGAGAGGAAGAAAGAATCCGCAAGCAGACCTTCCCACTGAGTGCAGAGCCTGATGCAAGCCTGGATTCCAGGATCCTGAGATCATGACCTGAGCCCAAATCCACAGTCAGCCGCTTAGCTGACTGAGCCACCCAGGTGCCCGATCCTTTTCCTTTTTATCTATGTCCCTTCAAGCCATTTGCACCCAAACTGCAAATCAAATACCACCTCTTCCTTAAAGCCTTCATCCTCCTTCCAGTAACCTGTAGCCCTCTCTTCATTCTGGACACAAACACTTCTGAACTCCTGTCCACTTTGTAAGTACGTATGTAAATAGTATTTGTAAGTCTGAACAAGAAAAAAGTGGCTAACAATTATGGTACAGCTCTATGAGAGATACTAGAGAAGAACACATTAATGACTTGGAAGACTGTTTTTCAGTGTTAAGTGGGAAAAATGTCAGGTCCCAAACTGCACATAGCGTGATCATACTTCTGTGTACATGTACATGGAACACATAGTATGTACGGGTGCGTGTACATAAAAATGCAGAACAAAAAGGCAAGGATACATGGTTCTCCAAAATGTTAACCGCGGCTACTCTTGTTTATTTGCTTATTTTAAAGATTTTATTTATTTATTTATTTATTTGAGAGAGTGAGAGAGAATGTGACCGCGAACGGCGGGGAGTGGAGGAAGAGGGACAAGCAGACTCCAAGCTGAGCATGGAGCCAAATGTGGGGCTCGATCCCAGCACCCTGAGATCATGACCTGAAACCACGAGTCAAATGCCTAACCGACTGAGCCACGTAGGCATCCTATTTCTGGTTTGTTTTCTTATTTTCTTCTTTGTTTTAATTCTATTTTCTTTGGTTTTAGTGGACTTCAGGTGCAGAGAAGTGAGTTAATCATACCACTTTGTGGTCTTGAAACTGCATAGACCCCCCTCTCTGGTTTGAGTCTGCATTTCTTCTTTTTTCCTCCCTTTTCCCCTAATCCCATCCTTATTTCTCAGCCATTTGTTCTCTTTCTAATGCTCTGGATCTTTATGTACCCAAATTTTCCATATTGAATATGACTAATCTCTGTATTACATACATCTTGTATTATTATGTAATTATATATTTTTTTATATGTTATACGAGATACAATATAACAAAAAGTCTTATATGTATGATACACATATGTAAATCTGAATGAAAACCTTAGAAACTAGAATTCACATCTCTATCTCATACTGTTTTCCTCCTTCCCTCCCTTCCTTTCAACCTTACCATCACATACATACATACATGCAAATGAAAATTTCTTGAGCCTTTGTCCTTCCAGCTTTAAAATCCCAGGATTCTTTATTGCACATATTACTTGATCCCTCCCTTGAGCTCTGTGATTCATGGTATGTGTAGAGTTCTTATTCTGACCTGTCGAGTGACTGAGCGTGGTCCCTGCTTCTTAGCACAGCACTGCACTTTAGCAGGGAATGGCCGTGGCAAGGGAGACAGTCCTATGGGACCAAGGGTAGTATTTTGTGGTGATTCCTATGTTTGTCTTATTTTTTCCCAAACAGTCTGGACTCTGTTCAAGTGTATGGCAATAAGGATGTAAGCTTTGGAGTTAAAGGTGTGTGTGTGTGTGTGTGTGTGTGTGTGCACGCGTGTGTACACATCCACACACATATACGTCAAGACTTATCCAGTGTTTACATTTTAAATATGTGAAGTTTATTGTGTTTAAATTTTATAAATGTCAATAAAGCTGTGGTTTTTTTTTTTAAGTTAATCATAACAGTGTTTGGAGGAAATCATTTTATCTTTCTGGTGCATCTATTTGAGGCACGGGAATACGTCACTAATAATCCCATTGAGTGTTGAAGTGTTATGAGTTTGGGTTCCTTCCTCTTGTGGCCCCAAGCAGGACATCCACCTCTGTGACCGTGTGTATCTGACTATGCCTGCTGAAATGCAAAAGCATGGGTCTTGTCATCAGATCGACGTTTGTGTGTCCTAGCTAAGTTATTGGATGTGAACGAATCTGCCTCTTGGAGACAGTTTCCTTATCTGACAAATAAGAGCAAAAATGTCTTCCCCTACTGTGTGGGATAGTGTATGTTTGGTGTGTAGGGCTTACCATGTAGGAAGGCTCCCTTGGCTCTGTGTGGCATCCGTGTGTGTTTGTGTAGTATGTAGCGTGCACATATCAACCCTGATTTTGTAAACAGCACAAAATATCCATCTACGGTAGTTGCTGCTCCTCTTGGGAGCAGTGATTGGATCTTTCTTGAGAAGTCTACTTGCAGTATCGGCTCCAGAGTCTCTGCCTAGGAAGAGCTAAGAGGAGACAGTCTCATGGGAAGGAAAGAAAGGGTTGAGAAGCTCCTCTTAGGGCTGCGTTTGAACAACAAACAAACACTGTGTTCTTATGAGATTCTGTGTCTATCTGGCATTTATTTGGGAGAACTGTTAGAATTCTCTTGGCCGCCCTTTGAGGCTTCTTTGGTCTTCCCTCTCCAATAAAATGAACTGAAATGTTGTAAAGAAGACTTTTGCTTGATTTTTTTTTCTTTGTGGTATTTTTAAGCAGGTCCTTTGCTATCTCTGTCCTCCATCACAGACAGGGTCAGATAACAGTAAGGATGTTTTCTCTGTTTCAGGCAAGAAAGCTAGTCATTAAGAGAAATGTCGTAGTCCATTTAATGCAATTTAAGCCCTGGCCTTTTGGTTAGAGAAGGGAGAAAAAAAATTGATAACCCCTCACTTCCTGGAGTTGAGAGGCCATGTGGAGGACAGAACCCTTCCTGTTTGTTCCGAGTTCTCTTGGGTGCTGATCTGATCTTCTTGCTCAGTAGATTTGATCATTGCTATTTCATAATGGTGAAGCTCTTTATTTGGCTCAAGTGTTGGAGAATAAAGATCTTTCACACTAAAAAAAAAGATCTTTCACATAGATCTGTTTTTCTGGCACACCGTAATTACACGAAATACTTGTTGAGTCAAATTAAGCCATATCCATGTTTCCATTGTTTTATATGAGAGTTTACAGAATAGAATTTGGACTGACAACTGTAGCCTAATTCCAGTGACCCATGAAGGAACAAAATGCGTTAAATTCATTCGGCTGGAATTTCCCTAGCACCAACCCTGTGCCTTGCTCTTATTCTACACAGAGTCAGCTTTGATCTCACTGTAGTCTTCTCACTGTAGTCTTCACTTGGATTGCATTTCTCATTCTTTCTCCTCTCATCATTCTTTTCTTTATATCTTGGATTTTTTTCCAGGAAAGAGTAGCTAGTGGTGGTTACTCCTTTAGCTCCTCTTATCTATCCGAAGATAAAAATTTCTCCTTGGTCTTTTTGTAAAGTATTAGTCTTCCATATAATAAAGCTTTTGTTGAGTTTTGTGAAATCCCCATCTCTCAAGCAAGCATGCTTAGTGGGCGCTAGAAGATAACAGTGCTGCAATGAGAAATTCAGAGAGGTAAGGGGAGACAGCAGAAGCATCTGGTTCATTTGCTGCCTACATTTAGGCAAAGACCAACTCTCTGCCAAGTTGATCTGCTTGCTCTCCCTCACCATCCCTTCCTTCTTCCCCCTGATTCCTGTATTCTACAACAGCCCAGTTTCACATACATTTATTAAGTGCTTACAGTGTAAAGATATTTTGGTAAGATTTTAGGGGGTTATGAAGAAGTTAAAAGTTGTCCCTGTTTTTGAAGACCCAGACTCGCTAGGATTGAGTGTGGTGCGTCAGACCACTTATGAATATTTCTTATATAAGTCAGACTGATCCAAATCCTGGATGGGAGTGCAAAGTGTGGTTTGAATGGGGCTGTGAGAGACAAAGTTCTTATAAAAGAAGGTAGGGTGAGAGGTGGGTAAGGGCAGAGGCTTTGGATCCAGCCATCCTGGGATCCCATCTCATTCTGCTATGACTGTTACTAAACTTCATCAAAGCTTCCATTTCCTTAGTAGGACTCCCACCTGCTACTGTGCTTGACGTGAGGGTCTCACTCAGTAGTTTATGGAAACTGTTCAGTAGAGTGCCTAGTCTAGAGTATGTGTTTCATAAATAGCCTTAGAAAATTCTAGTACAGTTAACATCCAGTGTTATATTAGTTTCAGGTGTCCGTTATTAGTGATTTAGTAATTCTGTACATTACTCAGTGCCCATCATGGTAAATGTACTCTTAATTCCCTTCATCTATTTTGCCCATCCCTCCACTTACCTCCCCTCTGGTAACCATCAGCTTGCTCTCTATAGTTAAGAGTCTGTTTTTCGGTTTGTCTCTTTTGTTCTTTTTCATTTGTTTTATTTCTTAAGGTCCACATATGAGTAATATCATATGGTATTTGTCTTTGTCTGATATGTTTGATTTAGCATTATACTCTCTAGATCCATGCATGTCATTGCAAGTGACAAGATTTAATTCTTTTTTATGGCTGAGTAAGATTCTATTGTGTGTATACACTACATCTTCTTTATCCATTTATCTACCGATGGACACTTGGGCAGCTTCCATAATTTGGCTGTTGAAAATATTGCTTCAATAAACATAGGGGTACATATGTATTTTTGAATTAGTGTTTTCATATTCTTTGGGCAAATACTAGTGGAATTACTGGATCATATAGTATTTCTGTTTTTAATTTTTTGAGGAAACTCCATAGTATTTTCCATAATTGGCTGCACCAGTTTGAATTCCCACTAACAATGCATGAGGGTTCCTTTATCTAATAGATGGCCTTTCAAAAATGATGATAGTGGGGTGCCTGGGTGGCTCAGTCTGTTAATCATCTGCCTTCAGTTCGGGTTATGATCCTGGGGTCCTGGAATAGAGCCCCACTTTGGGCTCCCTGCTCAGTGGAGAGCCTGCTTCTCCCTCCATCTGCCCTTGCCCCCAGGTTTGTACATTCTCTTTCGTTCTTCCCCCCAAATAAATAAATCTTGAAATAATAATAAGAATGATAAATGAATGTCAAAGAGTTTTAGAACTGGGAGTGGGGGGACTTAGGGAATCATCTAGTTTATTCCCCAGGTTTTATATTCTCAGAGACCATAAGTCTGTGATTCACCCATAGCCACATGGCTCAAGAAGTTGCTGGGGCTGCTTGTCACATTAAAGTCCTGAAGAATGGGTACAGAAATACTGAACATAGTGACTTTATGGTATGTGGAGGTATAACAAAATACTTAATATCTGATATGATAATATAAATTAATATGTAAGCATATATATCAAATGTAAAGTATAGCCCCCTTTTATTCTCTAAACAAATATAACATGCACATGTAACTGCTTAGCAGATGATAATATTTATAGCACAAATTATTCTAATTTCTACTTTTCTGTTGATTTTAGACAGTCTCTAGAGTGTTCTTGTCACTAGCTAAATTGTCACCATTTCTGAGCCATCGTTTGATGTGGGGAATGGCACCAAATTCTTCCAGCAAATTCCCAATCAAATTGGTTGTAATGTGCTCTAGTACCTTGTTGCAGCCAATGGAGGACTGAAGGTGCTGCTGATATGTCGGGGCTGATACCAGTGCCTCTTGCATGGTTTGGGTCCTCAAAGCCTGAATCATTGGCACCACCTGCTCTGTGGCCAGTGCTGAGCTCCTCTGGAACTGGGGGCTGCATACACCCCGGCCTCCATCCCTGTGGTCTGTTTAGCGGTGAGCAGATCTGTCCATGTCTAGGAAGGCTCTGGTGCGATGGCCTGTACTTTCCCAAGTGACTGGTAGTGTTAATAGCTCACACTATGTGCCAAAGAGTACAGGAGTATTTCAGTATTTCAAAAACCAGGACCACTGAATCCGTGTGAACCTGGTTATTAGCCATGCAAGTAATACATAATGGTTTCCCATACAAGGCACCAGATCACTTCAAGATGAGAAGAGGAAACCCCAGAATTAGGAAGAAGTTCACCTCTGTTCAACATTCAGGATTCTGAACTACTGAAAGGGAGGAGTTTATAGGTGTTGGAGCTGAAGCCCCAAAAAGAGGTTCTGTCCTTGTCCCATCTAGCTTCATCAACCCTGAATTGGAGCAGCAGGGCCTGTTTTTTCTGAGGCTGCATAACTTTGCTGGAGACAGCCTTTCTCCTAGCTTCATTCTTTCCGTTCCCCAGAGCCACCTGGTAGCTGTCATTTATTAAGTGCATGTAGCGTACCAGGTGTTATGCTAAGGGCTTACAGAGCATTCTTCATGATCCTCACCATAATCCCATGTGATATACTATTAAGGCTTCCATTTTACAGGTAAGGAAGTCACGACTTCGATTAGTTACTTAACTTTTGCCTGCTCGTCCAGCTGTAGCAGAAGTTGAATCCAAACCGGTTCTAGTTGCTTAAAGCCTATATGTGACTGCAGTGGCTATGTCCTGTTCCTAGCCTCTTGTTGACGTAGGAATGTTTATATTTGTTTGTTTTGTTTTTACTGTTATTTATTTCTTCTGTGAAATTGTTATTTCTACTTGGATTCTTGGGTGTATTGTGGCAGGCAATCTGGGGACTCATTTATAAGAGAGCTGAATTTCTAAGAAAATAAACATTTCTGATTGTTTTAGAAAATCGCAGTACTTAAAAATCACATTGGAGGTGGGATACCTGGGTGGCTTTGTTGGTTAAGCAACCGCCTTTGGCTCAGGTCATGATCCCAAGGTCCTGGGATCGAGTCCTGCATCCGGCTCCTTGTTCAGTGGAAAGCCTGCTTCTCGCTCCGCTTGTGCGCGTGCACGCTCTCTCTCTTTCTCTCTCTCTCTCTGACAAATAAATAAATTAAATATTTTTAAAAGTCACATTGGGGGTGCCTGGCTGACTCAATTGATAGAGCACATGGCTCTTGATCTCAGGGTAATGAGTTTGAGCCCCATGGTGGGTACAGAGATTACTTAAATAAATAAACTTTAAAAAAAATCACATGGGGCGCCTTGGTGGTTCAGTCAGTTAAGCATCTGCCTTCAGTTCAGGCCATGATCTCAGGTCTTGAGATCAAGCCCTGTATCAGGCTCCCTGCTCAGCTAGGAGTCGGCTTCCCCCTCTCTTTTTGCCCTTCCCTACCCCTGATGTGTGCATGCTTGCTCTCTCTCTTTCAAATAAATAAAATCTTAAAAAAAAAAAAATCATGGTGACATGTTTGGTCTCACTTGATCCTTTTGACACCAAAAGACATGTAGGAAGGTTTTTATTCTCAATTTGTTCCCATTTACAGAGGAAGAAGAGGTCTGGGAAGAGTACAATATCATATTGAAGGCCACAGACATTTTAGGTAGAAAAATGGCGTCTCCAGTCAAGACCTCTCTCCCCAGTGTCCTGCTTTTTTCTAAGCTGCCCCGAGCTAGGGTGTATGAGGAATAAGGAGTAAGCAGCCTTTGATTCTAGAAGCCAAGGCAGTGGGCTTTTTCCTGGCGGATATGGCTATTATCCCCATGTGATCCATTTCTCTAATGGCGGGAAGCCAAGAGCTGAAAAGTCTGCTATAAACAAGGAGGATGAAACTTTCTGTGGTGATGACACTGGTTTTCTGCTTTGTGCTGAGTGTTGTGGAGAAGGGATAGCATTTTCCTTCGTTTTTGAAAATGCAGCAGCTAAGAGCCTAGATTGTGGAGCAGCCTGTCTGGGTACAAATTCTGGCTCACTAACTTTGGGACCTGGGATAGGTCACTCATGTGTCTTTGCTTCAATTTCCTCATATGGAAAATGGGTATCTCCTTTACAGGGTGGTTGGGAAGATTAAATACTACATATAAAGAACTTAGATTAGTGCCTGGTACCTAGTTGGCATTCCATAAGTGTGACTTGTTATTTTTATTTTATATTTATTAAATTGTCTGAATTCTTTCTCTAAACTCAAATAATTTCCCTTTGCAAAAATGGGATTGTAATGTGTGTGTGTGTTTTGTATCCTGCTTATTTTCCACTTAGTTCTTTGTCGTGAGCATCTGTACTCTCCTACAAACTGGTTTCAATGGCTTATTATGTAGATTGTTAGAGGTACTCAACCACTTCTCGTACTGTGGAGAAATACATTTATTGTTTCTTGCCATTATAAACAGTACCTCGGTGAACATGTGCTTTGCTAAATCTTTGCAAACCATCCTTTTCTTCTGATGACAGTACTTTATGGGGGAGAATCCTTTTTTAGGAGTCACCAAGCAAAATTATCTGCAGCCTAGGGGTGTCACAGACACATAGATTATGTGAGCAGTAGGAGCATACATGGAGAATGACCACAGTGCCTCATGGTCAGGCCTTTGTCAACATTTTCCTTCCTCTTCCATAGTGCGTCTCACAGCATTTGGCTTAGGGCTGACAAATCAATAAGATGTTAATGAAAAGTAACCACGCCTACTTTTCCTATCACATTAAGGCAGGTAAGACCAGCCTTAACATTAGTGCTAGTCTTCTTAAAAACAGATGCTATTCCAGGCTTGATGACTGAGCCACCCAGGCAAAACAGATTCTATTCCAAATTACCATCAAATCACCTCCAGTCTCTTTTGGAATGGAGCGTGATACAAATACAGAGCAAATAGCTAACTCACAGTCCAGCGGGAAGCAGAGAATCTCTCCCAGGAGATACAAACGTTGTATCGCTCTGCCAGCTGAGAACTAGTCAGGCTCTATCTGTGGTGAGTTCCCATGACTTGAGAAGGATAGGAGGCTGTGTCTTGTCTCCTAAGTTAGGAATCCCAGCAAAAACTTGTATATTACATCCTGAGAAATGACACCGGCACAGGGTTTTCTAGTGCTTGCCTTTGGTGCGCTTAGATTTTAAAATGACAAGACAGGGGCTCCTGGGTGGCTCAGTTGGTTAAGCATCTGCCTTCAGCTCAGGTCATGATCCCAGGGTCCTGGGATCGAGTCTTACAATGGGTTCCTGCTCAGCAGGGAGTCTGCTTCTCTCTCCCTCAAGTAAATAAATAAAATCTTTTTAAAAAATAAAATAAAATGACAAGACATCATAGAACAAGAATCTACCTGGAGCCTTCGAGGCAGACGTGGCTCTTTCTTTCTCTTTGGATGGCACTCTCGTGTTCCATCAACTCTGACTTCCCAACTCCTGCCTTCTAAGACCTACAAATCCCTGAAGACCCTTTGCTAAACTTGGTGTGTGTTCTCACTAGTTGCCATACAGTCAGAGCATTTAGAAATATGTCCGAGGTGGGAAAGTTTGGATTCCTAAGAATGCTTGTCTTTTCAACCAGCTAGTGCAGGAGTTAGAAAACTTCTTCTATAAAGGGCCAAATACAAATCCTTTAGACTCTGTGGGTCATCAGGTCTGTCACAAGTACTCAACTCTGCTGCCTTAGCATGAAAACAGCCATAGACAATGTGTAAAGGAATGAGTGTGGTTGTATTCCAATAAAATTTTACTTACAGACCTTGAAATTTTTTTTTTAAAGATCTTATTTATTTATTTGACAGACAAATCACAAGGAGGCAGAGAGGCAGGCAAAGAGGGGTGGGGGGAAGCAGGCTCCCTGTTGAGCAGAGAGCCCGATGTGGGGCTCGATCTCAGGACCCTGAGATCATGACCTGAGCTGAAGGCAGAGGCATTAACCCACTGAGCCACCCAGGCGCCCCCAGACCTTGAAATTTGACCTTCAAATCATATTCACTTTATTAAACATTTTCTTCTTTTGACTTTTTTCAATCATTTAAAAAAATGTAGAAGCCACCCTTGTTTCATAGACTGTACAAAAATAGGCAGCAGACTGGATTTGGCCCATGGACTTTTGGCCCGTGACGTTTGTCAGCTCCTGACCTGCAACAGCCATTATTTTTCTCCTACATATTACTTTCTGACTGGCCCGTTTCCCTCTGTGCTGTGTCATGGTTTTGAAGCCTCTCTGCCCTTTCTCTCAGCAGTGATTCACATAGCCTTTGGAGAATCTATGCTTCTGCCCCTGTTGTAGCTCATCAGGGAAAACCAGAATACATTCTACCTAAAAGAACCATTAGGGCAAATTCAGATAACATCTCTCTTCTCATTTTTGTGTCCTGGCTAGTTTGACATGTAATATGGGTGTATGGAGAAGACAGACTCTGAGAAATGGTTCTGGTTTCTTCAGGGCTCCAAGGTTCTAATGAACAGCGCATGCTGCCTTAGAGATGGCGAGAGTCTGATTATTAGATAATCATGGATATTTATAGCCTTTTAATAGGCTGGTACCATGGAGTTCTGTTCCAGCACAAAATCGAGAGTCACAGAGAGGCCTGAATAATCAATTTGATGTCATCTCTTAGAAGAGTGGTACATAACAAGGGTATTCAGGCCAAAGTGGAAACTTGGAATAGAAATGGGGGAAGTATAAACATTTGTACCACCCTGTCCCCAGTATATTTAAATGAAAACACAGTACAGATTTTTTTTTTAAAGATTTTATTTATTCATTTGACAGAGATCACAAGTAGGCTGAGAGGCAGGCAGAGAGAGAGAGGAAGGGAAGCAGGCTCCCTGCTGAGCAGAGAGCCCAACACGGGGCTTGATGCCAGGACCCTGAGATCATGACCTGAGCTGAAGGCAGAGGCTTTAACCCACTGAGCCACCCAGGCGCCCCCACAGTACAGATTTTTATGTGAGGCTGTGTTTAAAGGGAAGCAATATGCCCTATGTCATAGGGAAACAGAACCTGAGAGGACATTCTCAGATCCGTGGTTCTAGCCCTAATCTGTGGGACTGCCTTTCAAACTGATTCCTGGCATCTTGTGAAACAGTGAGGCGACCCGAGTTGTCTTCCTACATCATGAGGTTGGTTTGGTTGGTCTGACAGATGCATTGATTTATGGGAGTGTTTATTGTGGGAACATCTGTTGCCAAGAGCAGCCAGATGAAAGGCATACAGGTGGGAGGTGGAGGAGAGCAAGGACTAGAAGAGGGGTGGTTGTGCTTAAGTTAGGCAGGTGGAGACCATCCCAAGGACAATTGTTAGAACGGAGCTGATGTGGAGCTGTAGAATAGTGGGAAATGGTAAAAGTATCCTAGGCTTTGCATTGTATAGATCTGGACTTGAATCTCCAGCTCTGCCCCTGGTTAGCCCAGGTTTTAGGTGAGCTCTTCCCTTCTTTGAGCTCCATTTCTTCATCTATAGCATGGAAATTATAATAAACACCCTTCTTCTTTCCACCTGTGTGAAACTGTGCTAACATAGACATCCCAGTGAGTTCCTGGTATGTAGGAGAACCCAGTCAGTGGTAGACCTTATTTATGTTTGTCCACGTGTCCGTTCATTTGTTTATTCACCAGCGTTGACTGTGCTTTGCAGTTTGTAATAGAGCCGTCTTTTCGAGTAGATGCCTAATGGTGACTTAGGCCTAAAGCATTTGGGATCAGGATGAAAGTACATGGTAGTCAACATGTATTTATAGGCATGTGTGTGAGCTTCCAGACGCCACATAGGAAGTTAGTGGGAACCTGAAGTGCGATCTAAAGAACACAGCTGCCCGGCCAATAGATACAGTACAAGATACACTACTCACTAATCGGGGAAAGCACAAAACAAGACCAAAGTGAGATACCGCTTCACACTCACTGGATTGGTAAAAGTTTTTCAAGTCTTGACAATACCAGATGTTGTATTGCACTGCTAGTAGAAGTGTAGACTGATAGGACTGCTTTGGGAAATGATTTGTCAATATCTGGAAACCTGAGAATGTGCATATCCTTCTTACTGACAATCTACTCTTAAGTGTAACCTACAGAGAACTTCCTCTGTATAATCAAGGCAATGTGTTCATAACCACATAGTTCTAGTAAATGACCTTAGTGTCCATCAGTGGGGTAATGGATCATACTTTGAATTAAAGTTACAGGTGGCACCATAATAGATGAATTTTTAAACTGTGGTGAGTGAAAAAAACAAAATTGCAGACAGAAAAACATTTATATACAGCTTTAAAACATGGAAAACAGTATTAATGTATTGCTTATGGATATCTGGATATAATGTATTGCTTATGTGATAAATGTTAAATTACTTGGAATGATACATATGAAAATCAGAATAGTATTACGGAAAGAAAGAGGGACATGATGGAAGGGTTGCCGAAGGCTCAAATCCCATTTACTCACTAGCTGTGTACCCTTAGACAAGTTCCTTGAGCTTTCTGCCTCAGTTTTTTGGATCTATGAAAGAAAATAATAATAGTATTTGCTTCATAGGTATGTTTTGAGGATTAAATGAGTAAATATAGTCAAAATGCTTAGAATAATACCCAGCAGATAGTAAGTGCTATAAAAGTGTTAGTAATTATAGTTTTTATTATACACATCTTTTATCTTTTGTTGATTTTTAAAAATCTTGAATATTGCAATTTTTCATTTATAAGTGTTTCAGTATTTACTCCAGTGGGTGAGGACTGTTGAACATAACTACAACATCATTATTACTCCTAAAAAAGTAACAGTGAATCCTTAATATCAAATGCTCAGTAAGTGCTCAAATTCTGGTTTTCCTGTAAATGTGATTAATTTTTTATTGTTTGAATTAAGTTCCAAACAAGATCTACACATTCTGCTTGGTTGACTTGTCTTTTAAGACATTTTAATCTATAGAGGGGCGCCTGGGTGGCTCAGTGGGTTAAGCCTCTGCCTTCAGCTTGGGTCATGATCTCAGGGTCCTGGGATCGGGCTCCGCATCAGGCTCTCTGCTCAGCAGGGACCCTGCTTCCTCCTCTCTCTCTGCCTGCCTGTCTGCCTACTTGTGATCTCTCTCTGTCAAATAAATAAATAAAATCTTAAAAAAAAAAAGACATTTTAATCTATAGATTCCTCCTCCAACTTTCCTTTTTTGCAATTTTTTTAGCTTTATTGGGGTATAATTGATATGCAAAATTACACACATTTAATATATACATTCTGATGACTTCGAACATATGCAGATACTTATGATGCTGTTACCACAACCTCTAAAAATCTTGTGCTCTATCTCCTTAACGTAGTTCAAAGTGCGTTAAAAATATTGCAATTTTTTAAAAAAGAAGAGATGTCATCATATCATTGAAAAGTGAACAAAGATTGAGAATATTGACATAAGAAGTTCAGGATGTGGCATTATAGTAGTTAGCTACAATGTATTGACCCCTAGATATATTAAGTACTATAGTAATAGTTTTATATGCACTCATTTAACCTTTCCCTATGAAGAACACACTATTTTTATCCCGATTCTACAGTTAGGAATAAAGAGGCTTATGAAGACTGTTACTTTCCAAGGTCACACAGAAGTAGCAAGGCTGGGCTAGAACCCAGGTGAAAATGGCTCATGCTCTTGACTGCTGGGCTGGATAGACTACCTAGCCATTGTTCACGCTAGCCTCCTCCACACAGGTTCCTACTTTCTTCCTGTATCAACTTTTATAAGCGGAGTTGTGCTGTGGGAAGGAACATTCGCACAGTGGGAATTAGGGCACTTGTAATAATAAAGGGTTATTGGTCTCTCGTGTTACATATTCATCAAAGGTCGGCTGAGAGTTCTGCTACATAGCTTCTTACTCCAGGACCCAGGAGTACAGCCCCGATCTCAAACCCTGCCAGTTGCTGGGGCAAAAAAAGAGAGGGACAGAGACCTACAGAGGGAATGGGAACTATGGAGAGTTTCATACTCAGTTAAATGCTCTATCCTGAAAGTGACACACGATACCTCCACACACATACCATCACATACCATAGACTAGAGCAGTGGTTTTCAACCAGAAGTAGTTTTGCCCCTCCCCCCAGGGAATATGTGCCAACGTCTGGAGACAATTTGTTGTCACAGCTGGCAGCAGTGGGGTGCTCCCGGTGCTATCTAGTGGCTAGGGGCCAGGACGCCGCTAAATACCCTACAGTGCACAGGGCAGCGTCCCACCCCCAACCCCCACACCCCCAGCAAAAAAGAGTTTGGCCTTAAATGTCCGTAGGGCCAAGATTGAGCAACTTGGCTAGAGCTAACCGCAAGGGACCAAAAAGTACAATTTTGTGAATCTGTAAGGAAGGAAAAACTGGAATACTTGACAAATAACACTAATAATCACTGTGCATCCTAAAAACTGTTACAAAGGCCCCGAGGAAGCTATTTTCCATGATGGCAATGAAGATGAGTTGGAGGGATAGGCATGGGATGAGCCTTCTAACACAGTCAGCTCCAACTAAGGACAGAGGAGGCCCCTGGACCCACTTCTAAGATGCCCTTCCTCTGATGAGGCACTGTCTGAAAGAAATATAATGTGGGCCGTGGGTACAATTAAATTTTTTCTAGTATTCACATTAAAAAGCAAAAAGGAGCAGGTGAAATTAGTTTGATAGTATCGTCTATTTAACTCAGTATATCCGAAATACTGCCATTTCAACATGTTATCAATGTAAAAAGTATTAACAAGATCTTTTACGTTCTTTTTTTTGGTGCCATCTTTGAAATTTATTGTGTATTTCATACAACACATCTCAACTCGGCTAGCCATATTTCAAGGGCTCAGCAGGCGCCAGAGGCTAATGGCGACAACCCTGCGAGCTTTCTGTGCCTGGTACAGCATGGCGCTTGGCTGGGTCTCTGAGGCCCGGCAGCACTGCTGGAGCCCTGAGTCAGTAAGTTCTGAGAGTGGGCATCACTTGCAGGAGCGTCTGCCCCGCTGTGCATATGCTTGAGGGACGAAGAGAGACTGTGTAGTTTGTAGCTCACCTCCACTTCTGTCGTGCCTTCGCAGGTGCCTCATCTCCAGACATGGAGCCCAGCTACGGGGGAGGTCTCTTCGACATGGTGAAAGGAGGTGCAGGGCGGCTCTTCAGTAACCTGAAGGACAACCTGAAAGACACCCTCAAGGACACATCTTCCCGAGTCATACAGTCTGTTACCAGGTACGCACATTCTTTGTTTCAAGTTTTTTTGTTTTTTTTTTTTTTTTAATTTATTTGACAGAGAGAGATCACAAGTAGGCAGAGAGGCAGGTGGGGGCGGGGTGGGGGAGGCAGGCTCCCCACTGAGCAGAGCTCCCGATGCGGAGCTCGATCCCAGGACTCTGGGATCATGACCTGAACCGAAGGCAGAGGCTTTAACCAACTGAGCCACCCAGGTGCCCCTAGGTACATGCATTCTTGCTGGCTGAGTTAATGGATCCCCATGCCCCTCAAGGACCTGGTTACCTACCAGCTGCTTTTCTGGCTCAAGGACTGACCGTTGTGTGATGTAATTGCATGGATCGACCAAGCAATGTCACTGAAGCCATCACGTTGAGGCCTTCAGAAGCAACGCAGGCGCAGATGGCTCAGCGCATTACGTTAAAATATAGTGGTTGCCATCTCTGTCTTGTGAGTCCAGCATCCTGGGTCCTCATGCATTATCTGCCCTTGTTAATTAACCACGTGACCGAGGCAACTTAATTAGCCTCTCTGAGCTTGACTTTTATACTCTAATAGGATTCATGTCCCTGGTTGGTTTGAGAATTAAACAAGGTAATAATGCACATGTAACCTGAAAACAATACTTATGGATTATAATTGAAACAATTATTTTTTGTATCTTAATAGCCCTTTGAACCTTGTTTAGTGGAGGAAATTTCCTACCCTTCTACTGTATGAAAATTCTTACAAGCAGGCCATATGAATTGTTTTTTATTTGTAGGTATTAGAAAATTCTAGGGTTGCTTCAAATTACAGTATGCATTTTTTTTATTATTAACATATAATATATTATTTACCCCAGGGGTACAGGTTTGTGAATCATCAGGCTTACACAATTCACAGCACTCACTAGAGCACATACCCTCCCAAATGTCCATCACCCAGCCACCCTATCCTTCCCCTGCACACCCCCAGTACCCCTCAGTTTGTTTCCTGAAATCAAGAGTCCCTTAGGGTTTGTCTCCCTCCCGATCCCATCCTGTTTCATATTTTCCCTTCCTACCCCTCATGACCACCCCCCCGCCCTACCTCTCAAATTCTTCACATCAGAGAGGTCATATGATAATTGTCTTTCTCTGATTGACTTATTTTAATATGCAGTTTTTAATCATAAATTCACATGTCAAGTCCAAAATATTAAGCAACATTTTAACCTTTGTTCAGAGGTAAAAATTTATCCCTTACCTGCAATCCCCAGCTAGGGCCTGGCGGGCAGAGAAAGGATGTTCCTTGTTTCTCCATCACTTCCTTCCTTACCCTCCAGCTGCCCACACTTACAGGAGGTAGTCACACGTAGGCAAAGAGGCTGGAATAATCCATGTTAATGAATAAGCAGTGTTTTCTGTTCTTTGATTCTGCTCATGGAGTATCATCTACAAAGGGTACTGGCTACATCAGTTAGAGTGTAGATTTACGCTCCTGCGGGTGTGGGTTGCTGCTCTCAGCGATTGTTCTTTGTTAGACAGAAGGCCTTGAGGGCGGTCTAAATGCCTACTGGATGCAAGTGTCCAAGTCATAATGTGCAAGTGAATGAGAGAGTGGAGTCCTGGCATATTTGGATGATTTTAATGAGAACCCTTTCCTTGCTTTTAGCTACACGAAGGGAGATTTAGACTTCACTTATGTTACCTCCAGAATTATTGGTAAGTTCCTCACGTTTAATAACTGCTCAGTAGCTCAGCTTACAAGTGGCTCCCCATGGAGACAGCAAACCTGTTTAACCTATCTCTCTCTCTCTCTGATCCCTGCCAGTGATGTCCTTTCCTCTGGACAATGTTGACATAGGATTCAGGAATCAGGTTGATGACATCCGAAGCTTTTTGGATTCCAGACATCTTGACCACTACACGGTGTATAATCTGTCACCCAAGTCTTATCGAACTGCCAAGTTTCACAGCAGGGTAAGGAGTTTAAGCGCTGGGATCACATGGTTTGAAGACAAAACAGGGTCTTTTTCCCTTTAAGAGCTATCCTCAAAGCTTTGGTCCTCAGACCCCCAAAGCCGATTAACTATATACTCTGGGCACTTCTAGTCACAAAGTGTTTATTAGGCTATTATGAAATATTTTGAAGATTTTCCTTGGGTAAGGACATTTGCAGGAAGGTTTATCTGTTAATGAGATACCATATAATTTGGGGTCTCAAATCACTTATGGCTGGTTGTTCTGTTGTTAGGGCACATTGCTGTGAGGCTCAGTTGGAGATGGAACTGCTATGTAGGGCGGTTGACAACCCTTATACTGTAGCACTAATGATGCCTTTAACCACTCCTTCTTCCTACTTGGGCACCATGATGAAGCAGCGGTGCTAGACTGGTAGACACCAGCGTTCATGGAAATAGCTCTCTGACATTCAGTAAAGGTGCTTCTTTCATGGTAGCGGACAACACACAGGCAGTCCACCCTGTAGGTGTGGTAGTACTATTACTCATATTTGGAGCATTTACACTGTCTTCTGAGGTAGATAGGGACACAGAGAAGTGGTGACTTGCCCAAGACCATACCACTAGTAGGTGGTCTTAGGCTTGTGTTCTTAACTATTACTCTGGGCTGGCGATATTATTGGGGAAAGCTGGCTTATCCTTCAAAGGAGCTTTTTGAATGAGGCAGAGAAATATTTCTAGTTTCTGGCTGGTGAAGCCATGAGTGCTGGCTCAGGTTTGAATCTGATGAGAGTTTGATATTTCTGGCCACAGAATTCTTTTATTATTATTATTTTTTTAAGATTTATTTATTTGACAGAGATCACAAGTAGAGAGGCAGGCAGGGAGAGAGAGAGGGGAAGCAGGTTCCCTGCTGAGCAGAGATCCCGATGCGGGGCTTGATCCCAGGACCCTAAGATCATGACCTGAGCCAAAGGCAGAGGCTTAACCCGCTGAGCCACCCAGGCATCCTGGCCACGGAATTCTTGAGTGACTCACTAAATGAAGTCTTTTTCTCTCTCAAGAACATCTTCAAATATTTTGATTTAGCCTTAGATATGATTGGTTTTGTAAGTATGTCTGAGTCTATTAATAAATAGAAAGGATTTTCTATACAGTGGACACTTGAAGAGTGCAAATTGATTTCAAATAAACAGAACATTAGTTGGTTGTCCATATGGTGTATCCAGGATCTCAGCCTTGATGCTGGAACACATTTTGCCCCAAATTTCAGTTGCCATTGATAATCTCTGGGTTTCAATTTCTGGATCTGTAAAAAACACGAGAAGTTTGGTCTCTATGTTCTCTAAGACCTCTACCTGCCTTAATGTTCAATAAGATAGGAGAGGGTTTTGCTAAGGACTTTCTTTTCTCTGAGTGTTCCTGGAATAGGCAAGAGGAAACTCAGTGGATCTCAAATTTAGTGAGCAACAAAACCACCTGGAGTGCTAGTCAAACCCAGGCCCCGTATTTCTGATTTCATCAGGGCAGGAGAGTGGTGGGAGTCTGCACTGCTAACAGCTTTCTGGGTGCTGTTCCTGCTTGCCCTGGGGACCGCTCTTCAGAAGCAGTGATAAAACCATTTTGAAGCAGTTAGGTCTAAATTGTCATTCTCTAATGGAGATTTTAAATGCAGCTTTTTAAAATTCCCTATAATTAACTGCCTTTCCAACTCTTCTTCCATCTATTACCTAATTCAGAGTAAGTGAATTAACATCAAACAAAAATGTGGGTAGATATTCTGTTTCTAACTCGGACACAAATCTTTTGATTTTTTTCTTGTTTGGAGACTCCGTCAATGTCATCATTTTCATAACTGAAGGACTATCATAGAAATTTTATTTGATCTTGAAAGATCTGTAATCGTCTGGAAAAATTTTGCTCTGAAAGTAAATAAAGATATACCATTATAGAAGCATTCATACAGATGAGGTTGTCTCTTTGTATCAGATCTGTAAAAGCCGTCTCTATAAAGGTATTTTTAAAAAGGCATCTATTAGTATAATTACATATTTTGTGATCAGTCTTAACAGTCTTAACCACAAGACCAGGACTTACATATTGAGCATCGGTCCTGGGTTGTTCTCGTTTGCCCTAGAAGAACAGGAGGTATGTTTAGCTTATTGCCACCTAGGACAGTGGCTGGCTTGGCTAACACACAGTTCCCAGAAGAATGAATGTGCCAAGAATTATTAAACACATAGATACAAAATAAATATTTGGTTCTTTTTCTCAAGACACTTAAGCCTAGCTGGAAAGAGAAGCCAGGGGATGTCTGGGTGGCTCAGTCAGTTAAGTATCTACCTTCAGCTCAGGTCATGAACCCAGAGTCCTAGGATAGAGCCCCACATTGGGCTCCCTGCTCAGAAGAGAGTCTGCTTCTCCCACTGCCTTCTGCTCCCTCTGTTTGTTCTCTTTCTCTCTGACAAATAAATAAATAAAATCTTAAAAATCTCGGTCCTTTTCACCTGGGTGGCTCAGTGGTTTAAGCCTCTGCCTTCGGCTCAGGTCATGATCTCAGGGTCCTGGGATCGAGCCCCACATCGGGCTCTCTGCTCGGCAGGGAGCCTGCTTCCCCCCCTCTCTCTGCCTGCTTCTCTGCCTACTTGTGATCTCTGTCTGTCAAATGAATAAATAAAAAAAAAAAAAAAAAAAAATCTCGGTCCTTTTTCTCCCCAGCACTAATACCACAAATTGATTTCCATCTCATTGTTGCATTACTTAGGAAAGGTTTTTTATTTTTGGTTCTCATCTCTCAGGGCATGAGGGCTAGAACTATTTCTTCCTCCTTACAGGACAGTGGAGTATTAGGTGTGCAATTAAATCTTATTTTAACAAATATGGATGGCACAGGGTGCCTGACTGGCTCAGTCAGTAGAGCGTGTGACTCTTGATCTCAGGGTTGTAAGTTCAAGCCCCATGTTGGGTGTAGAGATTACTTAAAAATAAAATCTTTAAAAAGAGAAAAAAAAAAAAAGTAGTATAGATGGCATAGTCTTCCATAAATTCCAGTGTTGGAAAAGACCAAATATGAGACTGGTTTTATTTACAGACTCACAGAAGTCGAGTTCTGTGTATATCTGAACTCAGTCACTTTACATTTTAATTGAGTGATGTGTGTTTGGGGAGATGTGTGGTGGTGGCAGAGCGGCTGTTTCCAGGAAGATTTCACTTTGCTGAGGGGGGTCATTTTGTATTGTGATTAGCTTTTATGCTTAGAAGCCACGTGGTTTGATAGGAATCATAGGAGATAATCAACTAGCTGTTTTCTTAGTATTTGCATGTGGAACAGAACATTAGAAAAGGACTTACATTTGGTCTCCATGTTGACAGAGGCCCCAACTCAAAACAGTACTTGTCAGAGTGCCCCACTTTCAAAGGGGAGTGCTAGAATGCCTATTCAGACCCGCACAGGATGTACTGAACAGCAGTTCTCTTACTTTTCGTAGCCAGTTTCCACCTTGAGGAAATAAAAATGACCAGTGTTGACACTAAAGTCCTAGAGACCAAGGAGATGCATTATCTAAACCAGGTGTTCCTAATCTGAGTTAAAGAAACGCAAGTCCCCTGTGTATCTAGACCCATGGATGGACTTCAGAGAGTTTAACCATCTCTTCCATTCCTTTTTTCCTCCCTCTCTCCCACCTTTCCTTTTCTTTCCCTCCCTCCCCTCCTCCCTCCCTTCCTTCCTTCCTCCCTTCCTCTTTTGACAGTAAACTATACATGACATAACCATATACCATTTCAACCACTGCTAGGAATACAGTTTGGTGACATTGAGCACATTCACAGTGCTGTGTAACCATCACCACGGTCTAGCCCACACCTTCTCTAGCATCTCCCAAATAAACACCCATCCACTCTGTGGGTGTGTGTACACTGATTCACTTTCTGCACACATTTACAGCTCTGCTCAGAATATCAGGGACCACCACTTTATACACTGCTGTTGGCAAGAGATGGAAAACTGGATGAATGGACACTAAGTTGAGGCTGGCCCTAAAGTTCTTACATACTGATAGCGCTCCACTGCTGCTCTGAGTGTTGTCCCTCCCCTGTTCAGCCAGGTAGAAAAGTGTGCTGAAGGAGCCCCATGAGGAGCATAAATCATCATCATCATCATCATCATCATCATTCCAGGTTCCTTTAGAATCTTTCTTCATTTTGACTATTTCTAAACTACATGATCTTATAGGACTTCTTTTGAGAACAAATTGATTTGGGGGAAATATGCTACCAACTTGAACTTCATAAAGCTCAATCTTTTGTTTGTTTCTTTATTCGTTTCCTTCCAGAGCTCACCAAAGAGGTCACCGTAGCTCTCAGGTATTTTGGTTTTGGTTCATGGTTGGTGAGAAGGGTTGGCCATAGAGGAGTGACTTTACAGCTTCTACTTCATCTCTCCCTCTGCCACCAGTCTTCAGTGTAAGGATAGGAAATAATGGGGTGAGGTGGAAAAAAAACCCCAAAAAACCCTGGCCTAGAAGTTAGAGGGCCAGGGATCCCCACACTCTAGTTCTGCAGGCTTCAGTGAATTGAATATCTCTACCTTAGAAAATACAGCCATCACTTGAGACCATAACCACCACACAAATGTAAGAGGGAATTGCAGTTAATAATCAATCAGCCAGTGTGGTAGAATAGGAAGTACACGACTCTTCTTATTTTATTATTGAGATGAAAATTATAGCATATACACAGATTTCAAACTTTAAAAATTACCCGAGGTTCACATCACAGCTGCTCCTCTTCCTGGTTAAATCACCATTTTCTCCTGTATAAATTAAGGATGACAAGACCAATATCTATCGTGCAAATACTTAGAAACTTTTTCTGTAGGTTTGCTCTAAGGAATAAACTTCATAGCAGATCTGCACTGTAGTAAACATTTGGTAAGTGGTAGTTATGATTAATGTTATTAATAATAAAATGCCACAAGAAATGATTGACTGACCCCTGTTTCCCAAAAATAGTGTGCAGATTCTTAAAACACTGGATATGGCTCTTGAGTTCAATTCTCTGTAGTACCTTTTGCTCTTGTGCCCAGCAAGTGGGATGCTTCGGCCATCTTATCTCACCCTTGGGGTGATGGAGAGATGAAAATGGAGCATCTAGCCCTGGTGCTGTTTGGCTTCTTTCCCCACTGCGTGGTATCATGGCAGCCTGTAATCCATATGGCATTTCCTGACGCTTATGGCTCTGGGAGATGTTTAGAAAGACTGGAGATCGCATTGCGAAGTGTCACATGCCCAAGAATTGTGGTTATTGCACGAACCTGTGAACCCCAGGGAGCTACAAAAACAGCTTGTGATTGAATTCCTTAAAACATTTTTGTTTTGTTTTGTTTATGCCTTAATGTTTCTTTTTCCCCTTTTAGACAGAGTACATGCTTTAAAAAAAATTCTAATTGTATGTTTGCTTAATGGTGTATAATTATATATCAAGTAAATATATAATTATGGAATACTTTAAATTAATATTATTTGCTTGATTGATTTAATGATTGTGGAGCTTTTAGCCTATTGTGCTAAGAACAATTTAGCCAACTTTTAGCTGAGACTCATTACAGATACTGACATTTAAAGTGTTTGTATGGTTGACAGACAGCTTGTAAGAGGTTTAAAAATACTTCCAGGAAAAACCGTTTTTTTGTTTTTTTTTTTTTATACTTTTACATGATTGCAACCTAAAACAACAACAAAATTGATTCACTTGTTCCTTCCCTGAGTGATTGTACATGTGGACAAATCTCAGCACAAGAAATGATTGCCAAATGGGGTGCATTCCTTTGTTCTTTCACTCATTCATTCACTTAGCAAATAACCTACTGAGCACCTGCCATTCAACTGACACATGGACACGACTCTGAGGTTACAAAATGAATAAGTTTGGTGTGTCTCTTCTCATGGGGCTTAGTGGCTAGAGGGGTAGATGGATGCAAACGGTTAATTTGAGTACAATTGGAAAATAAGCTGGCACTCACCATGCTTATGTTGTGCTACTTAATTCTCCTAACAGTTTTGTAATGCTCATTTTCACTTTACACATGAGAGGTTTTAAGCTCTGAGAGATCAGTAACTTGACTAACGTTAATCAGGTCGTAAGCAGTAAAAAGCAAAGGTGAAAACCCAGCCTGTGGGTTCAACCTTGTTGTTCAACTGATAAAAGCTTTAATAGATGAGAGTGGACAAGAACATGTGTACAAAGACCTAAGTTAATGAAGATTTCTGCCTCTGGGTGTTAAACAAACTTTCAGAGACAAAAGAACACTTGAACTTGGGTTTTAAACGATGAATGTACACTTACCAATGGAAGAAAAACACTGGAGACAAGAACTAGCTTATACAAATGTACACTTCAAAATTTGTCTTCCCAACTATTCTTTTTTTTTTTTTTTTTAATCAATGTATCATTTCTGTTCCTTGAGAACACATCAGTGGGGAATCCATTTGGGGGTAAAGAATGGACCAAACACAGCCCTGATTCATATTGGGTAGAAAGGGGCAAGCTGATATAGAGTCTAAATTGACAGACGGCCAGTAGAGGGTCACCCCGGATTGTTTGGTAGCTGTGTGAAGTGTTTCAACGACTGTGTTTACTAAAATCACACCCATCGTTGCCAAAAGATACAGGTAAGTGAGTCATTACCCTACAACCATCTTATAGAAAAATGTTACAAATTAAGCTTAAGGAATGGACTTTCTTGACAACCCCAGAACGAGAAACTCCAGGCGTTTGCCTTAGGATGTCTGCTCTAGAGAGACCACACCGCATTTCCCATTTATATTTTGACTAGTGATTATCTGGTTCCCAGAAAAGGGCAACCAAATAGATTACTCCGGCTTCCCTCTCCCCACTGTTAAACATTAGGAATTTGAGACATATGGGGTTTCTTAGGCCAGCGGTGGTAGTGTTTCAGAGTATTTTCTGGTGACACCATCCACACAAAAACCTAGTCTTTCTCCAGAATTCCTTACCTCAGTAAATGGCACCTGCCATCCTTTTATCCAGCCATTCAGGCTGGAAACCTAGGGTCATCCTTGACTCTTTCCCCCTCATCTCTTAAGTACACCCCTCCACACTCACTGCCCCCATATGATCAGTATCCAAGTCATACATATACAGGTATTCCATCTCATCTCTAATTCCTGAATCCCTCAAGTCCCACTGGCACTCATCTGGCCTAAGCTGCCATCATCCCTGACTTGGACTCCTCAACAGCCTCCTGGCTGGTCTCCCTGACTACTCTCATGGCATCCACATCCATTCTCCACACTGGATCTTGAGACGTCTTCGGAAAATGCAGATGAGAGTCACTCTCCTTCTTCAATATTTTCCCAGCTCCTAACAGACCTTGAGTGATCTGGTCCTTTAGATAAGTAGACTTATCTACCCAGGGTAGATAAGTCTACTTATCTAAAGGGTAGATAAGATAAGTCTACATTCTTATCAAACAGGGTTTCATTCATTTTATTCAAACATATCTGACTTTATCTGAACCCAGGGCTTTGCACGGGCAGTTACCTGATACAATAATGATCATAATAACTAACATTCCTTAATCACTTTGTGTGTGTCAGATACTAAGCTGAGCCCTTGAAATATATACTCATGTACTAACCACATCCTGTGAGGTAGGTAGGTAGGTACCACTCACCACATTTTGTGAAGGAAGAAAAGCTAAAAGAGGTCATAGAGTTTGCCCAAGTCTAAACTTCTTCTTATCTTTGTTACCTAAATTAGTAAATATCTTATCAGTTGGGGTTCATGCCTGATATTTTGAATCAGTGATGATCTCTACCAGTCTACTCTTGTTGTCCAGTGATTTATATTCAGAAGATCTGGGTTGCGCTGCTGGTACTGACCAACAGTATGACTTTAGACAAGGCAACCTCTGAGAGTTAGTTTTCTTATCTGTAGAACGGGGATCACATTAATACCTGACTTGTATGATTATGGTACAGCTCATAGCCAAACAGAATTCCAGGAACATAGTCAATGCTCTGTAATGGGTTAAAGGAACACATGTATTAGATGAATGAAAATACTGAGGATTGCCTCATGGACTTGTGAGTTCTCTCTTTAAGACAGAAATAAGAGCTCTGAACAAGGGTATCTTCGGCTTACTCTGCAGCTCTTTTCATGTTTTCATGACAACTAGGGTAAAATCAGGGATAATGTAGGATTTATAAGGTAATACTGTAATTAAGTATATAATAGGCAGGTCAAACATTTTATTTTATTTTATTTTATTTTATTTTTTTTAGATTTTATTTATTTATTTGACAGAGAGAGAGAGAGAGATCACAAGTAGGCAGAGAGAGGCAGGCAGAGAGAGATGGGGAAGGAGGCTCCCTGCCAAGCAGAGAGCCCGATGTGGGGCTGCATCCCAGGACCCTGGGATCATGACCTGAGCTGAAGGCAGAGGCTTAACTCACTGAGCCACCCAGGTGCCCCCAAACATTTTATACTTCATAGAAATTAAATGCAACCTCACAGAATTAAAAAAAAATCCAAACATATAGTTTAAATGGTCTATTTTTTTTTTTTTTTAGAGAGAGAGAGAACATGCGTGCATGTGTTTGTGCATGCCCAGGTGTAGGAGAGTGGGGGGAAGAGGAGCAGAGGGCAAGAGAGGGAAAGAGAGAATCTCAAGCAGATTCTGTGCTGAGTGCAGAGCCCAATGCAGGGCTGGATCTCCCAACCCCGAGGTCATGACCTGAGCTGAAATCAAGAGTTGGTCTCTTCACTGACTGAGCCACCCAGGTACCCCTAAATGATCTATTTTTACTTAAAATGTACTTCAAAATGTGTTTTTAATACCTTTAGTGGAATGGAATTTTTTAATTAAGGAATTGTTATATTAAACAAGTCTTCTGCGTTTGGACCCTGTTCCCATCTCTCCTTCTATATTAAAAGAGAATGTGGTATCATATTCCAGAAGTTGTTTGTTGTGATAGCTCCTTATGGAGAGGAGTCGCTTGGGGAATTCATTTCCTTTTGCTCTGTGCCTTAGGTCTCAGAGTGCAGTTGGCCCATCAGGCAGGCCCCCAGTCTACACAACCTTTTTGCTGTGTGTCGGAATATGTATAATTGGCTACTACAGAATCCCAAAAACGTCTGTGTTGTCCACTGCTTGGTGAGTAATCTTCATTACTGTTGTTGCTATCACTTGTAGTAGGTGGGTTTGGTTTGGCCAAGTACAGCTGGCTCTGTACAGACTGGTGGACAGATAACATTTAAGCTGAGTAAAAATTTATTGAATCCCTACTTAGGAATTAGGTAATGTGAGGGATATAAAAATGAGGAAGAAATTTATTATTCTTGCCTTAAAACTTGAGTACTTTTGAGAGAGGCAGATACATACACATAGTACAGGGCCTCTAGAATGTGCTAAATATTATAAAAGAGGTAGACACAAGGACTGAAGAAGAAGAAGTAGAAGAAGTAGACACAGGCAGAAATACCATTAAGTTCTGTGTGAATAAAATTGATAAACACATTGGAATATTTATCATTTCTTTTTGTGCTTGAATAAAAATGAAATAAGAAGACCCCTGTGCTCTTGCACATAGTCATGTAGCTTGATTGTATGTTGTAGCAATTCCTAGTGGAAGTGATGACTTTCCTGACCCCTGACTTCTTAGGGTCCCTTTCCCCAACTATCCTCGGGTGGCTTCTTATCTATTGTTTAAAACTCAACTCTGGTAAAATATTTTTGACTCATGAGTATTTTCCCATTATGGACATTTCCACTGTGTATCTTAATGTCTTCTGTGGCATCCTCGTAATCTGGCGATCTGCCTGTTTTCGCACTAGACTATAAGCATCTCATAGGCAAGAACTGTGTCTTCTTTACCTTTGCACCCGGGTCTGAAAGGTTTGAATAAGTGATTGCATACATGAACAAACGGACACACAGGTGGAATCTGAGCATAAATACTAGGACTATTCATTGCTTCTAGAAATGTCAGGGTGTATTCTTTTTGCTCTAGGATTACCTGATGATTTTCTTCCTCCTTGAGAGCCAGTTGGCTAAAAGAGGGAAAAAAATCTAAAGAACATACTTTCTTCTTTCTGTCTCACATTCTCAGACTCTTGGCAACAAAGAAAAAGCACTTGGTGTTCATAGAAGTTTAATGTGAAAGGCCAAAGGGTTTTCTTGTGGAGGCACAGCAGATTGTGCAACAGAACAGATTACTTTCAGGGACTAAGCAGCCTTTAGGCACCCTGGTGATTTTCTCTTTGCTCAAGAACTTCCTAAAAAGTTGAGAGAGCCAGAATCTGACAGCTTTGTAAGAGAAGATGGCTTAAGAGATACCAGAGGCTTCTGGGTCTTATGATACAATCATGAAGAATCAAAAGCCAACAAAGAAGAAAAAGAAGCAAAGGATTATGACACCATTGGCTGCGTTTGGTTCACTGGAAAATGATGTGAATGAGTCGTAAGTCTGTATCAAGTCTTCAGGAAATGGAATTGAAGCTGAAAGTGGGAGCTTTTATTTTTATCATGTTTATTTCTGTCTTACTAAAAATAATAAGCGTATACTCATCTTTCCATAAAAAACTAGTTAAACTTTGAAAAAGACTTGTGTGGTAGGTAAAAGGAGGGGACACATATCCCAAGAGCCATGAATCAGGTAGAGTATCAAGAAGGCTAAATCTAAAAGGAATGAAGATTAAGAAAAATGTCTTAAAAAAAAAAACTGTCCTTGGAATAAGGACAATAACAAATGCTTAAGGCACATGGTATAATCTTAACTCTTTTATTCTGTTTCTCTATCCGGGAAATAAATGTCAGGCTAGGAAGTGAGTAACAATGATCATTAAGACAAGCTGATAGGTAGTGAGATATGAAAAGAGCTTCACAGTACTTAAAAATAATCCACTCTCTAGACTTAAATTCTGTGACAGAATGCCGAGAACGCTTGGAAAAGCAATCATGGACTCCTTATGTAATATGAGGAAACAGGAAATAGAGGTGCCAAGCAAACAAAGACAGGGGAATTTTTCGAAAAGATGGAGGAGGTTGATCCTGGAAAGTTACAGGCTGGTGAACCTGATGGCAATTCAAGGCAAAATTCTAATCTAAGTCTTTGCACAGATGATTTTAAACTCTTAGGAAAAAGAAGTCCTCATCGCTTCATTATGAACACATGTATCAAAACAACTGAACTTTTGCAACAAGGCCAACAGATTAGTAGGGACAGTTTATTGGATTCCTGAAAGATATTTTCCAATTTCTTATAATCAAGATAGAGGAATCTGGGCTAGGCTGTTATACATTGAGTTGGATTTTGGCTCAGTATCTGCTTCCAAAAGTAGGTGATTAATGAATCAGCATCCTTCCAGGAGAAGGTTGCGTTTGGTTGCTCTTTTAATTAAAAACATCAATGATGATATGAAGATCAAGCTTACCAATTTTCTCGGAACTGGGAAGGTCATATAATGAATCTGGATTTTAAAAGCCATTGCAGGTTGGTTGCTTAACAGAAGCTAACAATGTGAAATTAAACACAGAATAAATGTAAAGTCCCTAATCTTGTTGTAAAAGATTAAATATTTTGTGTCTTAGCTTAACACATCATTTGAAAAAGAACTAGGGGTTTTAGTGGATAGGAAGATCAATAAGAGCTTGTGGTGTGACTTAGCCTGCATATAAACTGCTTTAGCCTGGGGTTATATTAGTAAAAGCATACTGTCCAGAATAAGGAAGATGATATTTCTTTTCCTCTCTAGTGTGGTTGGAGTATATCTCATATCTTGTATTTCACATCTGGGTAGCACATTTAAGGTTGTTGTTTTTAAATGAGTCTGTGCAGAAAACGTTTGCCAAATGATGTCTGTGAAAATGGAATATCAAATGGGGAAGAATCAAAGGAACTATGTATTGGTTGGGATTCTTTAGAGAAACAGAGCCAACATATAATGTATTCATTATAGGAATTGGCTTATGCAGTTACAGAGACTGAAAGGTCCCACAATTTATTTGCTCTCTGCAAGCTAAAGAACCAGAAAAGCTGGCAGTGTAATTCAGTCTGAGTCCAAGGCCTGAGAACCAGAGGCTCTGATGTCTCAGGGGAGAAGAAGGTAGACATTTCTAGTTCAAGAACATAGAAAATTTGCCCTTCTTTACTTTTTGGTTCTATTCGGGTCCTCAAGAGATTAGATGATGCCCACTCATGTCGATGAGGGTGTTTCTTTTTTTTGCTCACTCTACTGAATCAAATGCTGATCTCTTTTAGAAGCATCCTCATAGACACATCCAGAAGTAATATTTTACCAGCTATCTGAGCATCCCTTAACCCAGTCAAGTTGACACATAATATTAGCTGTCATAGATTGGGTGTGTTTTTAACCTCGAAAACAGAAGAGTTGGTGGAAAGGGAGGGTATTTCAGACATGTGAAAGGCTTTCCCGGGGAGAAAGAAGTAGGCTTACTTTTTTCTGACGGAAGGAAGAATCAGGATCACTGAGTGGAATAGACTTCAAGCTGAACTTATTCAGGACAAAACTTTGTAACCTGGACTGAGCTTCTTCGAGCAGCAGCAAACTCCGTGTCACTTAAAGTATTCTAGAAGAACCTGTGTCACCATCTATCGGGAATGTTACTGCATATAGTTCTCCATTGAATGTGGTTGAATCATGTAAATCTTCTTTTTTTTCTCTGATTCTAGGAACATATCTTGGGTGAAATATATACATAGCATATTCCAAAAAACAGTATTTCCCAAATCTGTGAACTCTACCTCTGGCCTGCAACCAAGAGACCTCAACTACCAGTTCTGATCTTACAAGATCAAAGTTACTTTGAAGATTAGATTATTTTTCAGTAAATATATACAAATTAAACTTACATTGCTTGGTTTCTTAGGTTAGTAGAGTTAATTTTGCCCTAAGAATAGTTTTGCCCTTGCTGCATTGTGATTTGAAGATCTGGGACAGAGTTTGGTTTTCAAACGCACAATTTTTAACTGAAAATCATTCTGTTAAGAGGAATTCTCCCTTTTCTCCCCTCTTTTCACTGCAAGCACAACCCTTCTCCATGGTGAGTGGCTGATTGGGCCATGTCTGTTTATGGTCCAATGAATCACATTTATACATAAAGTGTTTATGTATCTTTCTTGGCAGGATGGACGGGCAGCATCGTCAATTCTGGTCGGTGCTATGTTCATTTTCTGTAACCTCTACTCTACTCCTGGCCCTGCCGTACGGTTGTTATACGCAAAGCGACCCGGAATAGGGCTATCGCCATCCCACAGGAGGTAAAGTAAGCTAGATGAAGAGTAGGCCCAGATGTTTCTAAACTACTGTCATGCACTTAAAAAAAGAAAAACCCTTTTTAGGTAATTGACTTATTATATTCCCATTAGTCACAATTTCTCCCTTTCTCTTATTTTAATTGCTTCTCCTTACTTTTTTTGCATTGAAAGTGTTTCTGATGATAAATCCTAAAATTTTCCCAGAGCCAGAGCAAGCCTTTAGCTGACAAATTTAATCTGGTCGATCAAATAAGAACAGATATACAAATATCGAGCTAGTGTAAGGCTCCCACAAGCTTTTTCATTAAATAAATATGCCTTTTCAGTTCTTCGGGGGAAATATAGGAATGTCACTAGATAAAAGCTTTCCTAAATTTTTGGCTACATCCTCTTTTGGCAGTTAATGTTAAGAAATTAACACAGTAAATGGTTATTGTAAGTTAGTCATTTACAAGAACAGACTTGATAGCAAAGATTGATCGTTTCTTTCTTCTGGTGTGCTTGGCACCGACAGAATGTCAATCTTCTGTTTCAGATACCTGGGTTATATGTGTGACCTCCTAGCAGACAAACCCTACCGCCCTCACTTCAAGCCTCTCACCATTAAGTCCATCACT
The DNA here is from genome assembly GCF_002288905.1 of Enhydra lutris kenyoni. Taxonomy (NCBI): domain Eukaryota; kingdom Metazoa; phylum Chordata; class Mammalia; order Carnivora; family Mustelidae; genus Enhydra; species Enhydra lutris. The sequence goes on from NW_019154093.1 coordinate 33,657,877, forward strand.
GTCAGTCCAGTTCCTTTTTTTAACAAACAGAGAAATGGATGTCGTCCTTACTGTGACGTATTGATTGGAGAAACCAAAATATATACGACCTGTGCAGATTTTGAACGAATGAAGTAAGTTATGATACTTTTTTTAAAAAAGATTTTATTTGTTTGAGAGAGAGAGCAAGGGAGTGAGCACACGTAGGGAAGATAGGTAGAGGGAAGGGGAGACGCAGACTCCCCACTGAACAGGGAGAGCAATGTGGGGCTCGATCCCAGAACCCCGAGATCATGACCTGAGCTGAAGGCAGACGCTTAACCCACTGAGGCACTTGGGCACCCCAGTCATGATACATCTCTTTACTTCTTCCTGTGAATTGCCTTATTCTTCTGTAAGTTGGATCATATTCTTCCTGGGAGAACTACATTACTGTGACATGGCTGATGTTAAAAAAAAAAAAAAAAAATTCTGTGTAGGTTGTAATTATAGAAAAGCAAAGCTAAATCAAGGGATGTTACAGCTCTCTCTCAAATGGAGATACAAGCTAAGGGACTAGTGTGAGCTATAATGAGGGTTAAGACAGTGATGCGAACAGAGGACCTGCACATTGAAGAAAGAGATGACCTTGATGAGATTTAGTGAGGATGAGGGAAAAATCAGGGATGAATGAAGTTTCTGGGTAAGCAATGAGGTAGACAGTGATGTAATCAAAGCAGTTATAGAATCCACAATAAAGAGCAGGTGCCAGAGGGAGGTGGTAGGGGATATGGAGAGAAGGTAGTGGATGGTAACATAAAATGAAGTTAGTTTGGAATAGGTTAAATTTGGGGATTGGTATCCAAGATACTCATAGAGCATAACAGTGCAGTTTCTATGCTGATCTTGGTAGGACATTTTTGTTCCCTCTATCCCTACTTTAACTGTTAATTTAAAGTTAAGTGACAAATACAACATGGCTAGATGTATTTGAGGATCATGACATCTACAGAGTAGGGATGGGTAGTCAATTTATCTGGAAGTCCAGTTGGGATGGAGAGAGAGAGGATCTATCATTAGACCAACAGCATCCCATGGGAGAACCAGTTTGCACCCATGGCTGTTCTCTTGACTCTGCTCAAGATAGGAAATAGTTCTTGGGTGCAGACTTGGGCAACAGATCCCTTGGCCAAAGCCACAGAGGACTCTACCTATGTGATAATACAAGATTACACTCTTTCAATGTAAATTTTTGTCTCTGTTCAAAGAGAATACCGTGTCCAGGATGGAAAAATCTTCATTCCCTTGAGCATCACTGTGCAAGGAGATGTTGTTGTTTCCATGTACCACTTGAGGTCAACCATTGGGAGCCGGCTACAGGCTAAGGTATGGTTTCAGGAAGAATCATGGCATAAACTATTCTGAGCCTTTAATAGGAATATTTTATTTTATGTTGTTATTTAAAGGAATCTCTGTGCCCGGTGTGGAGCTTGAATTCATGACCCTGAGATCAAGAGTCTCATGCTCTCCCTGCTAAGCCAGCAAGGCATCCCTTAATATAAGGAGTATTTTAGAATCTTTTCTTGGCATTACTTTGGGTTTGAGTGGCTTGTAGTTTTAGAATTAGAAAGAGGTCTTAAAAATTACTTATGCCTATTTCCCTCATTTTATAGGGAATGAGACTCAGAGAGGTTGTGATTTCCTGGTCCTTGGCTTGATGACTTTGCCAGAAGCTGACAGCCCTAGAACTTCTAGCAAACTTTGCTCTTTAGAAGCTTGTGCCCTTTTTTATAGTGTCCCATTTGGATCAATGGGAGAGGATATATTTCTATGAAGGGTGTGGGATTTAACTAATTATATTTTTAAAATTTCTTATTACCATAACATTCACATAACATAAAATTCATTCTTTTAATGTATGTAGTACATACATTATGTTTAGTGTTTTCAAAAGGTTATGCATCACTACTATATAATTCCAAAACATCTTTGGCATGCCCAAAAGAAGCTCTATACTTATTAGCAGCCACTGCCCATTCCCCTCTTCCATCTCCTAGGCAACCATCAATCTATTGTCTGTTTCTGTAGATTTGCTTATTTCGAACATTTCACATAAATGGAATCATACAATATGTGGTCCTTTGAGACTGACTTCTTTCACTTAGCATGTTTCTGAAATTCACCCATGTTGTATCATGTATCAGTACTTCATTCCCTTATATGGCCAAATGATATTCCATTATGACTCTGTCACGTTACATTAATCTCTTGATGGACATTTGGGTCTTGCCTCTTCTTGGATATTATGAATAATGTAATAGGTACTTGTATTTTAATCAGAATTGTATTTAATCAGATAATCGCTAAGTGCATGCTCTATGCCAGTCATCACCTTAGGGGTGTAGGACAGAGAAGAATAAGACTGTGTCCCTGACCTTTGGGAGCTCAGCCTAGCAGGAGAAATTCATCACATATCTGAATATCCTCTATCAGGGTACAGGTAGGATGGAATGCCATAATGGGAGTGGTTTGTTTTAGCCTGTGGTGACTACAGAAAGGCTACAGGGAGGATACGACCTTGTAAGGTGGCCCTTGAAGGATTGGAGGTTGGAGCAGAGGCATCCTGGGTAGAAGGAATGGAATGAGCCCACGTATGGCAGTGTGCAAGAACGTGAGACATTAATGGAGGGAATGATTTGCCCAAGCAGAGTTCATGGGGAGGAGAGGCTGGAAACGACGCTGGGCTGTTTCCAAATGGGAAGATCATTTAGTGTTCATCGTAAGCAAAGGCTCAGATTTCGAAACAGTTGAAGGTGCATGGCTCCCCGAAATACAGTCTTTTGATCCGATTCCCTTTTCACTGGCTGACTGTAATGTGCTTCTCTCGTGTATTTTTAGGTGACCAACACCCAGATATTCCAGCTTCAGTTTCATACTGGATTCATACCACTGGAAACCACAGTGTTAAAGTTCACCAAGTGAGTGCTGCTTGAACCAAACACCCCTTTCAATATAAGCAGCTGTGAAATGCTGGAAGCCAGAGCCCAAGGCTCACCGGCTCTGTGCTGCAACACCCCTGGGACCCTGTGCTGCAGGACTAATAGTTGTTAGAGTGTAACTTAGCAACTCAAGAGAGCCCAGTTGCATTTTACAACTTGCAATTGGATATAATTTGTCTTGAACACAATATGATCAAAGACTTGAAACAGGAGGGTCTAAAATTCCTTGTGAGGGAAGAAGACTGAACAAAATAGAAACAAAGTATCAATACTATGAACCCTTTGCATCTATGTATCCCTTTGTGTCTTTCAGTAGGGATGGCAGTTTAATCTGTGGTATGCTATGAGTGATGACCCTTCAGACACGATGCCAGGCCATAGCTCTGAAGCAGGGTACCCCTCTGTACAAACTTTAGTTGCTTTATTATTGTGTGGTCTTGGGAACTCAGAGGGGTTGCTAAAGCCTGGAGGATAGGGTCAGGGTAGGAGGTGGACATTCAAGAGCTCAGGATGGCCCCTTGGGGCTGTTTCATTATCTAACAACTGACTTGGCCTTGCCTGGATCTATCAGCCATCCTTCTAGAATGCCTTCACATGCAGTAGTATCCAAATTTTTTGAGTAGGCATTACTCTCCTCTTTTCTCTAGATGAGGAAAGCAAGCTCAGGACAGTAAAGTCACTTAACTGGTTAATGATTGCTTTTTCCCTAGGAATGAGTCTCAGGGTCAACCTGAGTCAACCTACAATGGTTTCTGTGCTGAACATCATTCTGATCCCATTGTTTTTCACTGATCTTCTTTTAAATTCCTATGTAGACCTGAGTTGGATGCATGTGATGTACCAGAAAAATATCCTCAGCTATTTCAGGTGACTCTGGATGTAGAACTACAGCCCCACGACAAAGTGATAGACTTAACCCCACCATGGGAACATTACTGCACGAAAGATGTCAATCCCAGCATCCTCTTCTCTTCTCACCAGGAGCATCAAGATACTCTGGTCTTGGGAGGTACGAGTCCCCTGGTGATTTTATTTTCAGGGCAAAGCCTCTGTGTCAGTTATCCCTTTGACTTCTTTCCTGTGTTTCATTGATGCTGCATGGCCTTTTGTCTTGCAGGACAGGCTCCAATAGACATCCCTCCGGACAACCCCCGGCATTTTGGGCAAGGTGGCTTCTTTTCCTCTCTCTGTTGGCAAGGTACTTCCAAGCATTTTTCTGAGTTACGTGGTTAGACACTTAAGTTACATGGTTCTTCTGTGAATGTGGTTCATCCTCAAAGCAGCCTCAAAGGCAGCAGCACTTAGAAGTCATCCTTATTCCTCCTTATTTCACACCCTCCCTGCTCATTCCTTTTTCTTAATCAGGCAATTTGAAATTACTTCCCTACTTTCAACTCCATGGGTACTCTTAGACTGATGTAGAAAACCATTTTTAGCCGAATTCCACCTTTTCTCTCTATGCTATGTTTTGGATCACATCTTACATGGATTTAGGAATAAGCATGACATTCTCTAGGATTTCCCTTTATGCTGCTGACACAGGAGTTAATAAAGGACTTTGTCTCCTGCTCTTGAGTACATATTCTGAAAATATAAAGTCTGGCATTTCTCCCAGAGGGATCTCATCACCAACAGAGCAGATCTAAGCTTTCCCCGGTGCAGAAAAGGCAAACACCTTGCCTGTATGTGTCTGCTACCCGCCTTAACAGCCGTGGCAGAGATTGGGCTCAATCACAGTATCCTTTTCTGCCAAACCTGGAGATGTATTGTAGAATCTTTCCAACATAACACTTCACACTGCTGCCATTGGTAGACTGGCATTGGCGTTCTGTCCATATACATTTGTCTCCTTGCTGTAGAGTTTGCTGAGGTTAACTGCAAGATTCAGTGCAGAATTGAATTGCAAGGACTTTCTCTAAGAAAGGGGTAAGAAAGTAGCTTTGGCAATGCTCTGGATAAAATTCTTTTGATTCACCTTTCTTTGCTGTGTGAACATAATGTGGTATTCCCATTGTCTTTGGAGTTTTCCACATTTGGTGACAAAAAAGTTCACAGAATTCCTTTGAATTAAAAGCCTTACTTTCAGGGAGCCTCGGTAGCTCAGTTGGTTGAGCGACTGCCTTCAGCTCAGGTCATGATCTTAGAGTCCTGGGATTGAGTCCCACATCTGGCTCCCTGCTTGGTGGGGAGTCTGCATCTCCCTTTGACCCTCCCCCTTCTCATGCTCTCTCTCATTCTCTCTCAAATAAATAAGTAAAATGTTTTAAAAAAGAAAAAAAAAAGCCTTACTTTCAGAATTTCCTACTGAGAAATGGAACCAGTAACATTAAAAAAAATGGGACGCCCAGTGAAATTTAGACAGCAGGTAGACTTCCCAGTTCCCACAGTAACAAGTCCACTGCCATCTTAACTTCGTCACATAAGGGCTTTTAATAAAACTTCACTTTTCCTTCTCCACTGATATTGTAGTAAGTAATTTAGAAATCATTCCTGTTAGGCTCTGAAATAGGTTTTAGCACAAATGCACAATTTCTTATCTGAACCTCACAGAACCAGAAGCATTTAGGAATTGCAAAAGTTTTTGAATTTTAGAAAGGTGATCTGGTACATAAATTGTATATTACTTAGTGTCCCCAGCAGCATCTCAGACAACTTGTAATGGAACATATTCATGTTTCTGCAGTGAAACATTAAAAAAAAAAAAAAAAATCACGCTGGGTGAGATAAATGAAGTTTATAAATACTTTCACATCCGTTCTGGTCAGAACTGGTTTTCCACCAGCTGAATTTGTTCCAAACTTAGGGAGACCTTTCCCTTTTCATAGCTTTTTGCATTTCAGAATCGGGGATTAAAGATATGGATCTGTACTTGATTTGGAATGTGGGTCTAGCTGACATTAAATAAGGAGTTCCTTTGGAGGATCTGTTTCAAGGAGCGCCTGGAAAGTCCCTCACCAGCCTCTCCATCCCTTCCCCAGAACAGGCTCTTCCCTGTTGCCCATCTGATGCTGACAGGGTCTAAGGACCATCCTGAGTGGAACCTCTCTGTCTATTCACTCGTTAGGTGTGTGGCTTGCTTCCATTCCAGACTGTGGGAGGAAGGACTTGCTTTTGGCCAAAGGCCTGGAAAAGAAAAGATAGAGGAATCAGCAAAAGATTAGGAAACAGGGTTGTTTTTTTTTTTTTTTTTTTTTTTTTTTTTTTTTTCCAAAGCACCTAGCAGTAGCACCTAGAAGATAATAATCATAATCATAATCGTAAACATGAAGTACTACTTCATATTGGCCTGAACATTTTCTGTCTATCATCTCATGTAATTCTTACAGCGACCAGCTGAGTTAGGTACTCTTTGTCACCCCCCTTTTGCTGAGGAGGAAACCAAGGCACAGAGCAGAGGAGAAGGAAAGTAACTTTCTCAATGTCACAGAACCAGTAGGTAGTAGAGGTGGGATTCAGACCCAGCCTGTCCAGCTGTGAAGTTCCTGCTCTTTTTCATTGTGCCGTCCTGCCTCTCAAATGCCCAACAGAGGGTGATTGAATGTCATGGGAAATACATCCCGATGGCCATCGGTAAGGGTCTGAAAGCATTGTTTGCTCAGGCCTGCTCCTTCCTCTTTCTGGAGTCTGGACTGACTCTCTCTCCTCAAAACCAATAGTCCTGTGGCCAGTAACTACTTATGGGCATCTTTGCCTTCCTTAGATCAGAAATCAGAAAAATCATTCTGTGAAGAGGACCATGCTGCCCTAGTGAACCCAGAAAGTGAGCAGTCGGACGATGAACTTCTGACTCTGTCCAGTCCGCATGGCAACGCCAGTGGTGACAAACATCATGGAGCTAAAAAGCCCAGCAAAAAGCAGCAGGAGCCAGCCGCTCCTCCACCCCCCGAGGATGTGGACCTTCTGGGCCTAGAAGGGTCTGCAGTGAGTAAGAACTTCTCTCCGCCAGTGGCGCCTCCCACCAATTCTGAACTGCTGAGTGACCTGTTTGGGGGTGGAGGGGCGGCCGGGCCTGCCCAGGCTGGCCAGTCAGGGGTAGAAGATGTGTTTCATCCGAGTGGACCTGCGTCCACCCAGTCGACACCACGCCGCTCTGCCGCCTCCACGTCTGCGTCTCCAACCCTAAGAGTGGGAGAAGGTAATGTTTTCCATGTTGTGCTGTACCTCTCAGTTTTGAATGGTAACCTTGGGGCCAACCAGGCAGTATTGAACTTTCCTAGTCAGTGAGACTTTTCTGGTCTCCCTGGTCTCCCTCTTAGAGGTCTCTATCTCCAGTTAAATGGAGAACGTAAGAGGAAATAGGAATGTTGTCCATTTTGGTAGGACGGTGTAAGAGTGAATGTTTGAGCTCTTCATCCTTTCTTTGTTTTTTTGTTTTTCCCAAAGCTTCAATCCCTGAGCTGCTTTAGTGACTTCTGCTTGGAGATGTAGAATGGTACATTGTTACTAATAATGACAGCTAATATTCATGGAGTACTTACTGTTTGCCTAACGTGAAATTTAACACGAAGCATGGATTCAGTTATTATAAAAATCTGGTAACTAGGTGCTATTATTGTCCCTATTTTTAGAGTTAAGGAAATGGAGGCTTAGGGTCAAATTAGTAGCATACATTTATACAGCCCGTTACTGGCGGGGCCAGGGTCCAAAACTGGGCCATTTGACTTGAAAGCTCTCTCTTAGTTTTCCTGTAGTGTTTTCCTGGAATTGTGATTTTCTGAATGCACTTTGGGTACCAGAGAAGTACTTGGTTACTTCAAGCTACATTCAAGACACTTAGGCAGCAGCACTGCTGACTGTAGCCCGGCGGTTGTTTCGCAGGTGGTTCGGCTTTGCTCTGCTCATTGCTGCAGGCTCAACCTACGACTGGTCCTCGGCAGTGTTTTGAAATTTGCAAGACACTGTAGTAGCTGGGTCAGCATTTTAGCTGCCCCTTCTTACCATCGCCAGGAACCAAGATGACATCACGTTAGGAAGAGTAAAGAGAAACACCTCAGCTCTGCACTGCTGTGGTAACCTGTGAGAACTTGCTTCCCCAAGTTAATCCTGCAGTTCCCAGGGGGCTCTCGGGGTGATGTTCATTTACAGTCCTTCAGCTGGAGGTGTTCGGTGTAAGAGTGAGTCTTAAAATCATAGTATGTGGGTGTTGAGGCTCCAGCTCCTACATCAGTGATTGATGGGCCATGGTGGTACCCAGGCGCCCTGAATCTCAGGCCGTTTCCTCTCTATCTGGCTTCCCTTTATCTAGTTCTTACTCAACAAAGTGAATAAAAGATCTGTCGGAAAAAAAAAAAAAGTCTGCAAGATCCAAAACACCATAGTACTCAGTCAGGTTCCAAGGCCACGCACTTTGTGTGACTTTCAGTGATTCAGTTTATCACAGTCCCGTGTAGATAGTTACATTCGAGGGTCAGAACTACAGGGGATCTTTGAGATATGAGTTAAACCCGTGCCTCAGGTTGTAGATAATGAAACTGAGACTAAATATATTGATTGACTTGGTCTTCTGAAACCATTTCATATCCTGTGGAATGAAGATGATACTACTATCTGGTAGGGAGAGACTGAGAATCTGCTGAAGTATTTTTCTTTGAAGGGCAGTATAAGCCCTGAGAAATGATACAACGTTGGTTTTGCTATATTGTTGTAGAGGCCTCAGCTGCTTACTTTGTTCTAGTCATCTTAGTACATTCACAGACTTTTCCTCACTTCACTAAATCTGCACCTGGTTTCTAGCAAGTTATAGAGAGGTGGTGTTCTGAGAAAGCATTTGAGTGACATAGCAACACTCATTTTCTCCTCTTTCTAACTTTCAAGTGAGCCAGAGACCACAAAAAACACAAAACAGAAGTTAAGCAAAACCTGGTCAGTGTGGTTTTCTACTGTTCACCTTGATAGCAGAGCTCGTCTGCCTTGTCTTTGTCCACTAATACATTCAGTATGAGCACAGGCTGTTCACAGAGCATCTCCTTTGGTCCCAGCGTTGCTTTGCGGGTCATTTCTGGAGGGTCCACGAGGCCCTCATTGATGGTATTTATGGGTCATCCAGCAGATAAATCTACAGTCCTCCTTTGTCCATGAAGACATTGGTATGCCAGTCCCATTCCTGTGCAGTCTGGAATCCTCAGGTTCCACTGTTGGCCCTGGGGGAAATTGTAAGGGTAGGACGGGCTTGTGGAGTGGCCCAGGAGGCAGGCTTCATCCCTGTGACAACTCTTCAGTATTAATTTAATGAATGAACTCACAGGACAAAGAAACACAGCTTTCCTTCCATCGTCTAGGTGCCGCCTTTGACCCATTTGGAGGACCTTCTAAACCATCAGGTCAAGATCTCCTGGGTTCTTTTCTGACCACATCCAGTGCTTCCAGTGACCCCTTTCTTCAGCCTACAAGAAGTCCTTCACCTACAGTGCATGGTAAGAATGTATTTTAATTAATTAATTAGTTAGTTAATCTCTAAAAGATTTTATTTATTTATTTATTTATTTATTTATTTATTTATTTAGAGAGAATGTGTATGTGAGTGGGGAGAGGGGGCAGGGGGCTGGGAGAGGGAGTGAGTCATCAAAATGGCCTTTGTGGCCCTATGTGCTCTCATACCCCAGTGCTGTGACCTCATGTCCTCTCCCTCCTGCTCTCTCCATTCTAGCCTAATATGGTCTACTGGTTAGAAGATGCTTATCACCCACTCTCGGCCAGTTAGCACCCCTTTGTTTTGTCACTATACTTCTTCTTTTGACCTGTGTCATGACAGTGACTGGAAAGAGTTTTCCACTACCTTGCTGGAGAAACAATTATTCCACTGTTAGTGGGTCAGTTGCATCATCTTCATACAGGATAGCATATAGGTCAGACTGAGAGGTTAGATTTCCCACCTCTGACTTCTACAAGGTATCACCAATCTCTTCTGAAAATCAAGAAATGTTGCCGTTGAGTTCTGCAGATATTTATTGAATATCTACTCTGAAGACAGCAATCACTTGGGATATATTATTGGAAGAAAAAGTAGATAACCATTATGAAAGGCAGAAATAGAAATTTAAAATACTAGGTGATTACCTTTTCATCTGTATGTTCCTACATCTTCAACAGATTCTACATTTCTTGAGGCTAGACAATGTCTTTTAGTTCTCTGTTCCCTAGTGCAGTGCCTTACATATGGTGGGTGGTCATAAGGACTTGTGGGCTTGATCAGTAACAAAGCTGAAGTTCACCTTTCATGAAGATGGCACCAAAGGCTAAGAAGGAAACCCCTGCCCCTCCCAAAGCTGAAGGCAAAGCAAAGGTTTTGAAAGACAAGAAGGCAGTGCTGAAAGGCGTCCACAGTCACACACACACAAAAAGATCCTCACGTTGCCTACATTGTAATGACCCAAGACACTGTGTCTCTGAAGGTAGCCCAAATATTCTCAAAGGAGCACCCCTAGGAGAAACAAGCTTGATCACTATGCCATCATGAAATTCCCCCTGACTGCTGAGTCAGCCATGAAGAAGACAGAAGACAACAACACACTTAGGTTCATTGTGAATGTCAAGACCAACAAGCACCAGATCAAACAGGCTGTGATGAAGCTCTATGACATAGACATGGCCAAGGTCAACACTTTGATCAGACCTGATAGAGAGAAGGAGGCATATGTTCGACTGGTCCCTGAATATGATGCTTTGGATGTTGCCAACAAAATTGGGATCATCTAAACTGAGTACAGCTGGCTAAATCTAAATATAAAGTTTTCCACTATTAAAAAAAAAAAAAAAACAAGGTTGAAGTTCTAATACCAATTTCTACATCCTAGTTGTGTAGAAGACCAAGATCAGAGTTTAAAGGAAATCAAACAGCAAATGTTAGCAAAATTGTCTAATTTCCACCACAGTTTTCATGGGTTACTATGGTAGAAGAGAAATAGGAAGGAAAGAACTATTATGACTGATAAGGGCATGTTCTTTTTAACTCAATGACAGGAAAGTACAAGATGTCTTAGTTGTTACTAAGTTGAGAGCAAACCTTGGTAATGGTAATTTCGGTGCTTTGATGTTTCTTTTGGTGGTGGTGGGGTAATACTATTTGCCATGTAAGTTTAATGTTTACATTTTACTCACTGATTTTGTGGACAGAACCTACAGGTGCCTTAAAAAGAAATTGTTTCTTATGGTCTCTTGTTTCTTACTTGGATTTTATAGATTCAGAAAAAGCTTACTCTACCAATGTGTATTCCTCTAATATACCTGATTCTCTGTAGCTGAACATTTCTTCTAAATTCTACATTTGGAATTTTGAGAGGAGTCAGAATGATCTCTCTCAAAACTGCAGTAAGTTAGTTTTGAGCGATTATGAACGATGACACTGGCATAATAGGTGACATATATAGTTAGTGCTCAATACATGCTCCGATTGACTCATCATTCTCCAGTCACAGCAGAGGGGAAAACAAAGTTTTAGTTCTAAGCCAATCATAGCTCTCATACACTTATTAATACCAACTTAAGCAAATGGCGTGTAAGTTTCTTTTTACCTTTTCTTGTTGGTCTTTGTGTTAAACGTAGAGGTAGAACACACAAAAATGAGTAAGATAGCTCTTACCTTCAAGGAACTAGCAATTTAATGGAAACTAGACGTATGCATAGTTATAACTCAAAGTGTGGATGGAAGTTAAATATAGGTGAGCCAAAGAAGGAAGAGAAACAAACAGTATATGGGTTCTACCAAACTGTCATGTAAGTCACCATAGATGAAGGCACAAAAATACCAGTGTTGCAGAATCTGGGAGAGCTCAGAAGTGGAGCCGAATCACTTGGGACATTGGCAGGTCACGCAGGCTTCATGGAAAGGACAGCGTTTTTCTGTGTGAACTCAGGAAAGCAGGTTCTCAGCTATTTTGTTATTATTCTTTTTCTTCTCCCCATTTGCAGCTTCTAGTACACCTGCTGTGAACATTCAGCCAGATGTTTCAGGAGGTTGGGACTGGCATACCAAACCAGGTAAAAGTCAGCAGGTTATTTTTGTGCACATTTAGCCAATTGCTAAAGCATAATCCTTTACCCGAGCTGTCATGAGTACTTGCAGAGTATTATAGCCCACCCATGTGATTTCCTAAGACTCACCTTCTGGGGGAGCTTTTCACACGGCCTTTGGTGACATGATAGTAGTGTGTTTGATTCATTATTTAACTATTCCCAGTTTCATTTGCTGAATGTGTCTTGAAAATAGAATTAGGCAAATCTGGGTATATAGCTAACTCAGCCACTTAGAAGCACTCAGATTTTTTATAAGCCCGAATCTCCATTTTTAATCTGTAAAATGGGGTTCATAATTCTTGTCCCACACAGTTTGTACAAATTCAAATGAAATAGCTTATATGAAATTTTCTGGCATAGAGTAGGTACTGAATAATCTGAGTTGTCTTCTTTCTTAACAAAGGACTTGTTTTAGTGTTGAATTTGTCTATAATAAATAAATTCTCTTGGGGCACTTGGGTGGCTCAGTGGGTTAAAGCCTCTGCCTTCAGCTCAGGTCATGATCCCAGAGTCCTGGGATCGAGCCCTGCATTGGGCTCTCTGCTTAGCAGGGAGCCTGCTTCCTCCTCTCTCTCTGCCTGTTTCTCTGCCTACTTGTGATCTCTGTCAAATAAATAAATAAAAATCTTTAAAAATAAATAAATAAATAAATAATAAATTCTCTTTCTTATGGCTAGTATGGTATTTCTTGAGAGCCATTTTATATGATTGTATTTCCAGTCCTGTGCAAGTTAACACACACACTCATTTGCTTATCACAGCAACTTTTTGAAGCAGTTGCTATTTCCTTATTTAACCAAAAAGAAAATTTTGAATCTCAGAGAAGTTATGCAACATGCAAAATTACTCAGCTAGGAAGCAGCAGAGCCAGAATTCAGATCCAGGCCCTACTCCAAACCTCATACAAAAGAATGAAATCAGGTGACCTGAGAGGTAAACACTGGATATAATAGTTCCCAGGGATGGCCAATAAATGACATTAGCCTCCTCTGTTCCCTGTCCCTGTTCCAAGCTGCTCTTCACTTAAGTTGGAGAAATAAGGTCTAGCAACTTCTAACGAACTTGCAAACCCTGTCCTGATTTGCCCTCAGAGCAAGATGAGCCGTAGCTCTGGATTTCTGAATTGCAGAATTCAGCCTCGACGACTAACTCACTTTTAGTCATTTTATTTCCTTTTCAGGAAGTTTTGGAGTGGGAAGCAAGTCAGCTGCCACCAGCCCAACGGGATCCTCTCATGGCACACCCACCCATCAAAACAAGCCACAGACTCTGGATCCTTTTGCTGACCTTGGGACACTAGGTATGAACTCAGCAGGTTAAGATATAAGTTTGGCTACAAAGCCTTACGTCTAAATCTCTGGTGTTCCAACAAGCTGGTATCGTTCCCTGGGACCTGAAATAGTATGTATTCTTAATCAATACTCTGAAATCTGAGATGGGCTTTAAAAAAAAAAAAAACAAAACAGGCTTCAAATACTGGTTGGAATCAACTGCTAGTACACCATTTCTCCAGTGCCCAATTTTGGATTAGTAACGTGAATACAGTCAGAACCTTCAGGTGCTCCTGATAACAGAGTTTGGCTCAGCAGAGGTAACGAACTTGTCGGGAAATGCTGAACAATGAGGCTGGTCACATAGATTTGTGCCATATGGGGCCCACCACACACAGGCCTTCCTGTGATGGTACCCCTAAGACCCTCACGTCGGCATCCGTCTTCTCTCCACTGCCTACAGTGCTCTCTGATCAGTTTGTAAATTTCCATACAAAAAATAGACTCTCTAGTATTTTCAAAGTGTTTTTCATCATATGTTAATTCATCGTTGCAAGATAAGTGTTCCATGAGCAAGTAATTTTGGAAGCACCAAGTTTATTGGACTTTAATTATTGCAAAAGCTTCTGAGCACAGTGATGGTGTTCATGGTGATGTTCCCCAAAAGGATACAGTTTGCAGGGTTCTCAAACCATCTCACCAAGGAACTTTTTTTTAAGGAGCAGTTCTTTGGACTAGTATGCCGTGAAACCTTTTCTTTCTCTTTTTTCCTTCTTCCTCTGGGTAGTGCGGAGTTAAATAAGGATAGAGTATCCCAGACACAAAGCTTTGAATTGGCCATGCTGATAGCTTAGGTTCTCAAGAGAGCCCTTCTTGGGGCCCCTGGGTGGCTCAGTGGGTTAAGCCTCTTCCTTTGGCTCAGGTCATGATCTCAGGGTACTGGGAGCGAGCCCTCCCTCCAGCTCTCTGCTCAGCAGGGAGCCTTCTTCCCCCTCTCTCTCTGCCTGCCTCTCTGCCTACTTGTGATCTCTCTCTGTGTCCAATAAATAAATAAAATCTTTAAAAAACAAAAAAAAAGAGAGAGCCCTTCTGAAGCTTGAGAGCTTAATCGTCTGCAGGTGTTGAGAGCATGACTCCATTTTTGCCAGTAATTGTGTCAGAACCTTGACCTTCCATCATAAACTCCTTAGATTTTTTTTTCTTTTAAGAACTCTCAAAGTCATTTTCCTTTCTTTCCTTTTCCTTTTTAATATACATTTTGCATTTTAAAATAATAATATCAGGTGAAATTCTGTGTCAAATAAAATCTTATTCACTGCTCATTTTTTATCCATTCAACAGCTGTTTACTAAGTGCCTTCTGTGTGCTAACATTGTCTTAATAAAAACCAACCACACAAAGAAAACTGAAACAAAATTCCTGCCTTTCTAAAACCTATATTCTAGAAAGGGAAAGAAACAGTAAATGAGTAAATATATAATATGGTATCAAATAATAAAAAATAACAATGTTATTTTAAGAGTTTTACATGTATTATTCCGTTTAATCTCCTCAGTAGTCTTTTGAAGTATTGGGACTGGTATCCTCATTTTGCAGATGAGGAAACTGGGGCACAAACGATTAAGTAACACACCCAAGTCCCATGGTTTCAACCCCCTGAAGCTCTGGAGCTCACACTCATAAACCCCTTCTTAAGGCATATGGGAAAAAAAATAAAAAGCAAAGAGCATGTGAATGATGGAAGGCCTGGGGTGTTATTTTAGGTATCAAGTGGTTAGGAAAGGCCTCTCTGAAGAGGTGATCTTTATAGAAGATTCTTTTTAAAACTCCAGCCTCACATTCTGCATTTAGATACACACATTCTACTTTTAGATACAAATCTGGAATGGTTCCTTTGCCCTTTTTTTTCTTTCTTTTTTTCTTTGCATGACATTGATCCTTGAGGGATATAGGCCAGGTAAGAGAGTCTCAATTTGGTTTTGATGTTAACTTTGATAACTTGCTTTAAGGGGTGTCTGCCAGGTTTCTTCATTATAAAGTTACCATTGTTTCCCTTTGTAATTGTTGAGTAATCTGGAGATAATTTGAGGCTATCCTATCTGAGAATATTTTATTCTCCATCTGATTTAGCTACTGGTATTAACAGTCATTAATGATTCTTGCCTGAAGCAGTTATTACTATGCTGGTTGTGAAATTGTGATTATCTGATTCTGTCCTTGTTTTTGTATATATTAATTGGCATTCAACTGTAAAAAAGAGTCTCTTTCTCTCTCTCTCATCAGATTGGACTAATGGATTTTTTTAAAAGATTTATTTAGTTTTATTTGTTTATTTGACAGAGAGAGAGAGAGAGAGAGAGAGATCACAAGTAGGCAGAGAGGCAGGCAGAGAGAGAGAGAGAGGTGGAAGCAGGCTCCCTGCTGAGCAGAGAGCCGGATGCTGGGCTTGATCCCAGGACCCAGAGATCACGACCTGAGCCGAAGGCAGAGGCTTAACCCACTGAGCCACCCGGGCACCCCAATGTATTCTTTTTTGATTCATTACTGTCATTACTTTCTGTAATGTTCACGTCTCAGATTTAGTTTGGTTTGTGAAAACTCTTTTTTTTTCCTGGCTCCTATGTCCTTTTCACTTGTGTCCGTCAGTGTTTGAGAACCTTCCTTCTTTATGGCACAATAAGATGCTCCAGGCTTGTCTTGAAATATTTGTTCCCCAGTCCTAAAATCAGTCATTCTCCAAGGAATCCTTATTCCCTTTTGTGGAGAATGGCATTTGGAAACCAAGGTCTGTGTGCCAAGTGTGTTCACTGGTACCGGCGTGAGTGTCATTGCTCTGCCTTTCAGAAGCTAGAGAGAGGAGATGAACAGGCGTAATTGAAATATAAAATCCCTTGCAGTACGGCAGGACTCTTCCCTACCTTGCCTTATTCTGCACATGTGGCTTCTATTGCTCTGGATCTCAACAACACTAACTGTCCTACAACAAAAATAATTTCAGAATAGCTACACCCATATCACTACAACAACGAACCTACTGGGAAGAGTTCAGGAGTTCTTTGCCCGTTTTGAAAGATAGTAATTCTTACAACTGCTAGGAAAACTGGTTTCCTAAATTTCTTTATTTTTCAAGTCACATAATTTAGGAAAGGTAAGTGACTTTTCCAAAGCCACACAGTGAACAGGTCATAAGCAAGGTCTGCAAGCCAGAATTTTTGACGCCCTGGCAATTGCTCTGAGGATTAAAATGAAACTTCCCAATTGCCTAGCTGCAGTTCAGAAAAGGCAAAAGACAGTGTCCTTCTCCTAAAGATATTTTCACATTCAGCAATTCTGGTGCGAACACCAGTGCCTTAGTTTGTCCCCTAGACATTCTGATCTAATTGGTCTGACGGTGGCCTGGGTGTAGGGAGTTGTTAAAAGCTCCCTAGGTGATTATAATGCACAACCAAGGCTGATAGCCACGGCTCTGGCTTTTAATGAGGATAGCAGTGGCCTCTGGGTTTAGCCGCTGCTTTACATTTTTGTCAGTTCCCTGCTTCAGTAGCATTAAAAATTAAGTTTTTGAACATGGGTAGAGAATATTCTGGAAGATTAGGCATCAGAAGGTCCTACAATGTTGATAAGCCCCTTGAGAGCAGGATCAGAATTTGTCTTTTCACTGCCGTGTCTGCAGCCTAGCATGTGAAAGATGCTCGATAGTGTTTTATAAATGAATGAATAAATGGCAGTGTAATGGGAATATGGAAGCTTTTTTTTTTAAGTTTTTAGGCTTTTCCATATTTATTGAATTTTAAATTATATATATGGATATATATATATATATATTCTGAATTTATCTATCATATATATATATATATATATATATATATATATATATTCAGAAGGAAGATAGTAAGCATCCTTAAACTGTAAAATGAAATCCCAGTGCAGAGCGAATACCCAGTCTAAGGTGTACGTTGATGTGCTGTTGACAGGGGCTCATGAAAGAGGCTTCCGGCTCTGAGTTACCCACTGACAGGGGGCAATGCCAAGCTTCAGAGATTCTGTCATTACCTTTTCCTATTACCAAGTATTTATTGAGCCCTTATGATGTACTGGTGTATAGTGGGCATATGAACTTGCATCATAATATAATATGTAACGCCTTCTAATTCACTTAATTCAGGGTTTGTGAAATATTTTCATATAGCCTTTGTGTCTTTATGGTATACCTGTGATATAGATGTAGTTCTGGTTTTACAAATGAGGAAACTGAGGCTCCATGAGTTGAAGTTTTTCACTGAGCTTCAGAAGAACAAAGATTCTCTGTAGTTCATATTCCCAGTGCTGCATCCCCAGCGCTCAGCACAGGAGATGGCACATAGATGCTCTATAAATACTGATGAGTGAATGTATGGATGGTGAATGACTAGATGGATGGATGAATAAATGCGTTCATGAATGGGTGATAGAGCTGAGACTCAAGCTCAGATTGACTCCAAGTTATAGTGTCCATAAGGCAGCATTCCCAGTGAGGAAGGAAGAAGGAGTCCTAGATGAATAAAGGGAAAAGCCTATAGAGAGAAGAGACAGTAAGGGGTAACTGGCAGTGACAGGCTCAGAGATTTGGGGAGGAATTGGGGATCCTGGGTGCAGCAAATGAACATGACATTTGGAGGTAGGATGCCTGTTGTCAAGCCCCAGCACTGGTAACTAGCTGTGTGATCATGAGCACGTCAGGAAACGTCTCTGAGTTTCGGATTTTCTCGTTGTTAAAGTGGGGTCAACACGAAAAAACGCTCAACATCACTTGGCATCAGGGAGATACAAAACAAAACCACAATGAGATACCGGTCAGAATGGCTAAAGTTAACAGTTCAGGAAACAACAGATATTGGCAAGGATGTGGAGAAAGGGGAGCCTTTTTATGCTGTTGGTGGGAATACAAACTGGTGCAACCACTCTGGAAGACAGTATGGAGGTTTCTCAAAAAGTTAAAGATAGAGCTACCCTGTGATCTAGCAATTGCACTATTAGGTATTGATCCAAAGGATACAAACAGTGATTTGAAGGGGCACATGTACCCCAATGTTAATAGCAGCAAAGTGTCCACAACAGCCAAACTATGGGAAGAGTCCAGATGTCCACTGACAGATGAAAGGGTAGAGAAGATGTGGTATAGATATATGATGAAATATTACGTAGCCATCAAAAAGAATGAAATCTTGCCACTTGCAATAATGTGGATGAAACTAGAGGGTATTATGCTAAGAGAAATCAGTCAGAGAAAGAAAAATATTATATGAGTTCATTCATATGTGGAATTTAAGAAACAAATCAGTTGAACATAGGGGAAGGGAAGGAAAAATAAGAGAATATCAGAGAGGAAGACAAACTGTAAGAGACTCTTAAATATAGAAAACTAACTGAAGGTTGCTGGAGGGGAGGTGGGTGGGAGGATGGGGTATCTGGGTGATGGGCATTAGGAGGACACTTGATGGAATGAGCACTGGGTATTATATGCACCTGATGGTTCACTGAATTCTACCTATGAAATTAATAATATACTCTATGTTAATTAAATTTAAAATAAAAATAAATATAAAAATAAGTACTTATGGATTAAAATATAAAAACTATAAAGGGGGATCAGTAGTACTGCCTACCTCCTTAAGAGTGTTGTATAGATTGAAAGCAGTAATATACACAAGCGTATTTTGTACATAAATGTTAGTTATTTTATTATCACTGTTACTTTGGGTTTGGTGCATGAAAGATCACTACATTCCAGTTTCTCATTTTACCTCTTTAAACACAAGCCACAGCTGGTCTTTGTATTTTGGAAACAGCCCAACATGTACGCAGTGAGTACTTAAAAGTTAGGAGGTTGTGGAATCAGAATTCTATTTAGATTCCTGGCACAAATGAATAATTTTTTTAAGCTTGAGTAAGATCCTTTGCCTGGTTCAAAGTTGTCATAGCGTTGGCTGTGTTTACTCTCCTGCAATGAAATGCAAGAAGTGTGAAATTGAAACCTACTTGTGAAATTTCAGAGCATCTTTGTTTACTCTTGGGCACTAACCACGTTTGTTCTTAACAACAAACAATGATTAATCTTGATCATTGACATGTAAGTAGTAGTACCTTAGTGAGTGAACATATTTCGCTTTATTTTCTGTTCTTGTCATTTCTTAGTTTTTCTTCCGGTGAGGAAAACAGAATGTGCTTAGAAGGTGGGAGGGAGAAAAGAGATGGCACAGTGGGAAAAACTGGGGCTCTTCAGGCTTGGAGTCAAAGACCCGGATTCCAGTCTCAGTTGCCACTTGCTGGCTGTGTGACTTGGAAAAAATCACCTAACTGCTCTGGACTGCAGTTTGTTTATCTGAAGAAAATGATGCGGCTATTAATACATACCTAAAAATGTCACTGTGGAGATTAAAGGAAACACATACCTGCAGTTTCTTTAACTATTAGGAAGGTTAATTGTGTTATCAGTCAAAGTAATTTCCACTAAAATCACTGAAAACAGTAACTTGGGACAAGGCTCTTCAAAATAGCATTCCTGTCTCTTTCTCTCTTTGTTTCCATAGGTAGTTCTTCATTTGCCAGCAAACCCACCACACCAACTGGATTGGGTGGAGGATTTCCACCTCTCAGCTCACCGCAGAAAGCATCTCCCCAGCCCATGGGGGGAGGGTGGCAGCAGGGAGGTGGCTACAGCTGGCAACAGACACAGTCTAAGCCACAGACCAGCATCCCCCACTCATCTCCCCAGCACCGACCCAACTACAACGTGAGCTTCTCAGCCGTGCCTGGGGGGCAGAGTGAACGTGGGAAAGGATCAGCTAATTTGGGTAAGGATGATGGTGTGTAGCCTGACCAGAGGGTAACCTGTATTGTCATACTACCTGTGTGCATGTATGTCCGAAGGAAACAGAACACAATTCCAGTGCTTTCTGAGTGAATCTTATAGTTGTAGAGACACACCATGATCCCTACCCCCCACTCTGTGCCTGAAGCACCTGGGTTTACCATGCTCTTAACACTTATGTCATTTTGTGACTGCTAGTTCACTTGTCTGTCTCTTTCCACCTGGAGACTGGATGGAGAGCAGGGCCTGTGTCATGTTATCATTAGCACCTAGCTTAGTAGGCACTAAATAATACTGAGTGGATGTGAATGGAGGGGTAGCTCGTTCTTGAAGCTGTTATTCCTTTGGAAGAGGGAGTAGAAGAGAAAGTTTGGGAACCTTGCAAGCACTGTTCATATTTGCCCTTGGATCCTGATTAGAGGAGGGTGTCTGTCCTGGACATTTAGTCTTGGTTGTGCTCTGATTGGTGGATATTTCTGAGATCATTTGGTTTTCTATGATGGTTTTTTTCCTCTCTTCTGAGAAGAAAGTTAAAAGAACACAAAGTGGGCCAAGAGCTAAGGCTAGAGGATACTCTGGATAGGCCTCCTTCTTTCCTTTTTCTTTTCTTTTTTTGAAGGGGATTCTTGATAACAAGGAAAAAGTGATATATTTTGCCGAGCAGGGATGGTTAAATTTGAGTTTGTTAAACAGCCTATTATAATGTATTTTACATTTCAGTTGACCTGATCATATTCAAGAACTAAATGTGGAGGGACATGGTGAGGAAATAGGCCTTTCTCTCTATGGAACATGGGAAAGAAAATTCTACCTTTTCTAGTAACTGTAGCTTACTGTATGTCAGGTGCTATTCCAGCCAGTTTCATATATTATTTCATATGACCTTCAAAACCAACCCCATGTTATAGATTAAAAAAAAAAAATCTATGATGGAGATAAATAATTTAAGTCCATGTGGCTTTTAAGTGGCAAGGGCAAGATTGGAACCCAGGCAATGTGGCTCCAGAACCCCTTCTCTTAACTGTCATGCTCTACTGGATATGACACAGGTGCCTTCTCAAAATAATAACATGACAGGGATTTTTGTTGTTGTTGTTGGGAATGTGTAACATCATGTTTGTTCTTTGGTTAGTGGTGGATATTGCTTGGACAATTCCATAGAGCCATGTGGCTTTCCCTCCGTTTTGTATTTTGAGTAGATGTAGGGCGATCGGCTTCAGTCAGCAGATAATTATGGAGTGCTCATCTTCAGTGTAGAGAACATCGGCATTATGGCAGTGAACAAGACAGACAAATACCGTCATCTCAGAGCACTTACATTTTAGCATGTGCGGGTGCGTGTGTCTTACAGTATAGATGTGACAAATGGGTTTCAATTCACATGCCAGCATTGATTGATGGGCATTGATGCATGGATTTCTGTGTTTGGGTTCTGTTCTGTTTTAATTTAATAAACATTTAAATAGTCAGGCACTATTCTAAACCCTTTAAAATGTTAACTTATCAATTCTCACAACAACCCTATGAGGTAAATCGTATTGTTAACACCATCCCTGTTTTACAGATGAGGAAACTGAGGCATACACATGATAACTGACTTGCTTCAAGATTACATTGCCAGTAAGTGGCAGAGCTATGATTAAAGTCTGGGGATCCCAGCCCCAGAGACTTTGCTCTTTGCCACCATGCTAGGCTGCCTCTCCAAACATTAAGAAGGATTGTGAAGCCACAAGCAGACTTGGTGAAAAAGAGCACTGTGCAGGACTCAGACTGTCAGCTGGGTGTGGGCAGGAAAGCAGTGGCATCCATGGACTGCAAGTACCTAAACTCAGGTGTTAGTCCCATTGCTGATACTAACTAGTTGTATGTCTGCGGTGGGTATGCATCACAAGTATCCTCAGCTATGAGAAGATGATGCAAGTGGGAAAGGAGTTATGGAGTTGGATTTAGTCTAATAATCCAGCCTGGAGTCTTAACTTTGCCATGGATATGGTCTTTGATTCTGGGCAAATCTCTTAGGTTCTCCAGACCTCATTTTCCTCATCTGTCACATGGGCATGAGAGTCTCATACCCTGTTCATTGGGTAAGTATAAGGAGTAAGAGGATTAATGCATGTGAAAGCACCTTGGAGACCTTAAGTGTTATGAGGTGATAGGATTTTGTGTTTAAGAGTAAAATTATAATGATTTTTTAAAAAATTCTGTTGCAGAAGGGAAACAAAAAGCAGCTGACTTTGAAGACCTCCTTTCTGGTCAAGGTTTCAATGCACACAAAGACAAAAAGGGGCCTCGAACAATAGCTGAGATGAGAAAGGAGGAAATGGCTAAGGAAATGGATCCTGAGAAATTGAAGGTGAGTGAGCCCCTGGCCCAGTGTGATTATTTGGTGTGACAGTCTTGTGAGAAGGTCAGGGGGTGTGGAGCCATCAGTGTTCCTGGTTCCTGGCTTCCTCACTGCTTCCCTCCACTCTCCACCAGAGCAGTTCTACTTTTATCTGTTTTGATTCTAGAAGTCTAGGTAGCATTGGATTTGGGGAAAAAGAATATTTCCCCATTAAAAAAACAATTATAAACCAGGTACTCCTGATTTAGCCTGGAAACCAAAGGGTGGTTACGTGGATAAATTGTGTGAGGTAGTGGAGAACAGGTCTGTAAAAGATCAAGAGAACTGGAATGTTCTCACAGATGGAGAGGTTGAATTCCTACCTGACAAAATATGCTGACACTAGAACTAACTGGGAGATGGCGCTCTAATCTGTTACCACATTAAAGGATCTCCAGAACCAGGATTAGCACAGCCAGTCCATCTTACACATTTTGAAAAAATGTAACATATTTCCAGACAATTTGAACATTTGTTTAAGATCTATAGATCCTTGGATACTCTTTTTTTTTTTTTAATCTTATTTATTTGACAGAGAGAGATCACAAGTAGGCAGAGAGGCAGGCAGAGAGAAATGGGGAAGCAGGCTCCCCGCTGAGCAGAGAGCCCAATGCGGGGCCAATCCCAGGACCCCGAGATCACGACCCTAGCCGAGGCAGAGGCTCAACCCAATGAGCCACCCAGGCCCCCCTTGGATACTCTTTTGAGGGCAATATGGGATCCTTTGTTTGCATGCTTGCCTTTTTATTTCAAGTAACACCACAGAGGTTTCATTTTTCTTGCAAAACTCTGTGCTTCATCTCAATAACTCTGTGCTTCATCTCGGTTTGTTCATTAGGCAAACTCTGACAGCTTTCTATGAAAGAAAGTGGTTTAAGTCTTTTAAACTATGGTTGGTTATTTAGCTGGTACAAGGTATTTAGTTGCTTGGGAGAGTAGCCATCCTTCACCTTGGCTAAGCCATCACTCATCAACAAATACCCTCTGAGCATCTATTATGTGCTAAATGCTGGTGCATTCTTACAAACCCTTCAACATAATCACCTCATTTGCTCAAACTGAGAATATTCAGATTATGAGCATTCATATAACTACTTGGATTTGTTCATTTGATAATTTCTGAGCAGTATTTTGAACCAGGCATGTTATTTGGCTCTTGAGTTCCACTGATGTATAAGAAACAGTACCTTGTCTCCAACAGCTCTGCATAGTGGCAAAGAAAGGTGATTTCGATAAAGTATCACATATATTATGATAGAAACATGCTCAAGGGATTAGCTCAGAGAAATGTGTTCTTTTTTTCAAGGGATATTTATTTGGTGTCTGTCTGCCAGACACTACACTAGACAGAGGCAGAGAGCAGAGACCAAAGTAGACATGGGTGTGCCCCCACGGGGTCCAGGCTTTAGAAGTGGGATTAGCTCCGGGCGTGGGGCCAAGAGGAAGGAGTTCCTCTTGGCAAGTTGGCAAAGGCAAACAGTACAAAAGTCCCAAGCAGTCTTTAAAAGGATGATGAAGGGTCAGCCAGAAAGACAAGTTAGGAGATGGATGTGGAAAAGTATCCCAGGTTGAGGAAACAGCTTGACATAAGCATGGAGTCCCAAGTAGTTGAGCCCCAAGTAGTTGATGTCGCTGAGGCAGGAGGTGTTTCCAGAGTCTCGATGGAGACCTTGGGGATTGAAACATTTGAATTTCCTAATTCCCTCTGCGTTGACAGATTCTGGAATGGATTGAAGGCAAAGAGAGAAATATCAGAGCACTTCTGTCCACGATGCACACGGTGCTGTGGGCTGGGGAGACCAAGTGGAAACCAGTGGGCATGGCGGACCTGGTAACACCTGAGCAGGTGAAAAAGGTGTACCGGAGGGCTGTGCTGGTGGTGCACCCGGATAAAGTGAGTATAACCTGCCCTTGATGAAGCAGGAGGAATGAAATTATACAATACAACACAACAATGGAATAAGGGGCCTTTACTAGGTGTATGATTTACCGCCGTGTAATTTTTAGGGATCAGATGTAATTTGTGTCCTGGCTTACAATAATAGTAAGGGTGGGCTAAGAGCTGGACAGAGGAAAATTTTTCTCTTGTAGAGATATGGCAGTATGTTTAGCTGCAACTCTAGGGGAAAAGCTTTAGCATGTAGTTGGCAAAATTGTTGGGAATCAACAAAGTATTCAAAATGGACCTAAAATCGTCATTCTGTTGATGATGCCAGTTTATGTTTTCATGGAAGTATATACACATATAGGTGCTCTCCAATGTCAGAAATTACCACATGGCCCCAGTTGAAATCCTCATAAGACGAAGAAACCTCTTAGATAGAAGTGAGTCACCTTGCTGTCATATAGACAAACTTGGTTTTATTTATACCAGCCCTGTTATATGAGGCTATGGTTGAATTTCATATATTTGATTTTCATTTCTCCATACTTTTGATGACTAGTGTGAAGAAAAGAATTAATCAGAAACAATGCATTTCAGTGTATCAAAAGAGAAAGAGGAACAGGAACCTAGGAAAATACACAAACCCTACACCTATGTTATGGGTTTCCAAGAACTTAATTTTTTTTTTTTAATTGGGAAATAGAGAAGTTTAGTAATACAGTCAATTACAGATAGGCTGTCCTGAGCCTTTGTCATTGGTAAGTACTTCTGGAGAATAGGTCCGTCTTTGACTACTTAGTAAGTGCTCTGTATCTACTCATTCACGGACTACTGTTACCCTATGTCAATGCCTAAGGGGAGGGAGTTCTGGGGAGGCCATAATCATTCAGGGTCACATAGATTGAGCTATAAAAAGAGAAACGGCCTAATAGAAAAACATTTCAATTACTTGGAGCCCCCCTATTAGCAGTGAAAATTGTAATACAAGTAAAATTTTGGTCTGTAGTATGTAATGCGTTATTTTATTTTTTTCTACAGGCTACCGGGCAACCCTATGAACAATATGCAAAAAT
The DNA here is from genome assembly GCF_002288905.1 of Enhydra lutris kenyoni. Lineage (NCBI taxonomy): Eukaryota > Metazoa > Chordata > Mammalia > Carnivora > Mustelidae > Enhydra > Enhydra lutris. The sequence continues at coordinate 33,683,308 of NW_019154093.1, forward strand.
GATTTTCATGGAGCTCAATGATGCCTGGTCTGAATTTGAAAATCAAGGTCAAAAGCCCTTGTATTAACTTATGAGCTTTTCCATCTCTGCGGCAGACCTGTGCTAATGCTTAGTGTGCGTCACAATTCTGAAGTTTTCACAGGTGAACCCAAAACTCCAGTAACATGTTTCCAGTACTAAACTGTTAAATTACTCGTGAATTAATTCCTCACTGATAAGGATTGTGGATGTTTGTTTCCTCAAGTCCCCACTATAAAAAGTCCAAAGCAGGGGAGGAACTTTTAGTCAGTCGACCTTGTGGAGTTACAAGATTCCAGCCTGCCCTCTGGGGAGCTGACTCAGCATTTTGTGGGGAAATGGAAAACAAAGGCCACCAAAGGCATAACACCCATCTCATTGTCTGAGAACAGGAATAATGAGCAAAAGCTATGCTAATTGGATTACGTGATGGATTTTAACTAATGGTTTTTAGATTTTCTTGGAAAGATGTAATTTCAGCCATGGCTTTACATAGATTCTAGGAACACGACCACTGAGTATTTTATTTTTCTGGAAATTTACAATGGTCTTTAGCATAATACTGTATACTTCTTCTGGTCAAGAGGACTAACTCCTGTAAAAGAACTTGAACTGTGGAAAGTGATTGTATTACAATCCAGTGATTGCCAACTCTTCCTGGATAAGCTAAAACTTAATGGAAATGCTGAGTAAAGAAAACAGGGACACTGTGGAGATAGAAATCTTTGTTCCTGGTCAGAAAGTTGGGCTGCTACCTTCCTCTCCCTTTAGAAAACTGTGGTTGCTTAAAGAAAATGTCTTAATGATGTAACTTCAACTCTAAACCTAATTTGAAAGAAATTTACAATTTTGCCATAAGGCTTCATGCTCTTCATTTTGCTTAAGTCAGGAAAATGTTCTTAGCTGGAAATAGGTTGCGAGGCAGTTTGGCACAGTCACAGTGTATCAGGCCTGATACCATGTAAGGAGTCCCTGTCCTCTAGGTTTGTGAGCGGTTGTGCTGAGGGCATAGAAAACCCACACTGAGGTAGGCGCAGTGGTGGGGCGGGGCAGGGGAGGGGGGGAGCTGTGCTTACCTTCCCACCAAGTCAGGTGGGGGCTTGTCAGGATTTGCTTAGAGGAACCGTGTCCTCCTCCCACCTATTGAAACTGGATCCTTGGATTCTTACGGTGGGTTTATTGTTTTCAAAGTAGCTGGGGGTCCACAGAACAGCATACACACAGGGACATCTGTGAAAGCAAAGCCAGAAGGAGACCTTTGCAGACTTCACACTGGTTGGATTTCAGTCCAGCGTTTTGGCTGTTTCTCATTTTGAGGGCTCAGCAGTTGCTATCCCGTGACTTCAGGAAGTCTCTCTGGGTGTGCACATACACAAAGTGCATAGTATATCTATGCAAAGCGGATGGGCAAAAAGATTTCCATGCGAATCTTAAAAGGTTTGTGCTCAATATTGTGAAAAGCTTTCAGAAGTTGTTTTTAAAAGACAATCATTTTTTGTTTCCATTTTAATTTTCTTGTGGCAAACTGTACCAGAAAAGCAGCATGTCAGAAATACTTTATGTTCTATATAGAACTCGTTCTTTCTTGCTTGCTCACTCACTTTCTCTTCCTTTTTTGTTATGTTTGTTATTTATTTTACTCTTTATTGACAAAGTGAAACATGCAGAAAATGTTCTCTTTTTAAATATACAGCTGTAAACTGTTCAAGGTAACCATAACAAACTAGGTGTTATTTATTAACGTATAATGAAATAATGTTTGATCCAGTATGTGCTTGTCTTATTTAAAACTGGAATGTGAGACATGTTGCTGTGACCTGGTTTTTTTTTTTTCTTTCTCATTCATATTTGTAGATATTGTGTGAACTACAGTATATAATGATAATAATTAAAAGGATATTATGTGAATGTCACGTACATTTTGAAATGATAGAACTATATTAGCTTTGTATCATGTTTGGGTAATTCATCAATGTTCACAGTATAAAACATCATTAAACATCATGTAATTAGCAATGAGAAAGAATCTTACCTAACTTATTAAATTTGGGATTTCCTTCATCTCTCTTCCAGATACATTATAATTCTGGACCCCTATTTATCTCAAAACTCTTAACATATGCAGACCAACAGGTTTTTGCATTCCTTTTAAATATCTGGTTGTGACAAAGCTTGTTGTTGATCAGATTCACTGTTTCATTCATGTTTATTGTAATATATTTTTTGTTTTGTAAATATGTTACACATGACAAAATGTGATTGGTCTAAAATATTTGTAATGTATATTAAAAGGCTCAAAAATATTTGTAGAAACCCAAGTTATTTTTGCACTTATAGGAATTTAATGACAAGTTTGAGTTATATTTTCTGACACGATTCACTTTTAAGAAAAGTTATGGGAAAAGAATATGAAAAGCATCTAATACATTTGCACCAAAATGCGATCTGAGAGGATTTCTGGATTTATACTTTAACCACCCTCATCCTGCCCTTTCCCCTTACGTATGCACACACGCATACACACACACACACACACACACACACACACACTTGCTTTGGATCATGCTCTGTAAATACTATGTTTCAAAAAGAATCAGCAGAGAAATCCTGGTCTCCTAGATAGAATATTAGTGGATATTCAAAGCTGTGTTTGTATGCTGAAGCAAAGGAATTAATCCTGGGAGTCTGGGACTTTATCAAAAACAGTTACAGCTGACCCCTGAAAAGTGCAGGGATTAGGGTTTCTTACCCCCCCACCCCCATGCAGTTAAAAATCAATGTATAACTTTTGACTTCCCCCAAAACTTAACTACTAATAGCCTACTATCATTGACCAGGAGCCTTACTGATAACATAAAGTTGATTGACAGATATTTTGTGTGTGTGTGTGTGTGTGTGTGTGTGTGTATAATGTATAATGTTCTGTATTACAGAATACTGTATCCGTACAATAAAATAAGGTAGAGAAAACAAAATGTTACAAAAATTACAAGGAAGAGAAAACACATTTACAGTACCATGCTGTCTTTATTGAAAAAAATCCATGTATAAGTGGACCTATAAAGGTCAAACCTATATTGTTCGAGGGTCAACTCTATTTTAGTTCTTTAAGTGTAGAAGTAGCATGTTCATTTGGAAGCACATGCTGCAAATCAAAAGCATTTGAATCATCCCTGTACTATCTCTGTCTGGAAGAATGTTCAAGTTGGATTGATGGAATGGTATTACACTGATGAAACACCATTGTGTATGGAGTGAACACAAATGTTGAATTCCAGAAACAGTTAATCACAGCAACAAGACACTTTCCCTGCTGGAAACATCTATGAGGGAATTTAGGTCAAGTAAATAGGTTGGTTGTTCTAAAGATAAATCATGGGGTTTGGCATAATGGTACAGTATTGGTTTGAGATCAGAAGACTGCGTTTTAAATCCTGGTTTTTCTACTTAAGGACTGTCATACTTGACAAGTTTCTTAAACTAAAGCTTAATTTTATCACCTGTATAATAGAGGTAATGGAGGAATTAGGGACCATATATAAACTGCTCTCAAGTGAGTACTCATAAAATAAGAGCTGTTGTCATTGTTACTGAGAGTCTGTAGGACAAAGTAGATCACTGCAGGTCACTATTGGTGCTGGAATTACAGTGAAGCCTTGGGTTGTGGGGAGTGAATAACACAAATAGAAAAAAGGTTCGAGAGAAACTTGTGCCTTTGGCCCTTATTTCTACATCTTTGGAATGACAGAGATCTGCCCTCGTAAATGGCAGAGATTTGAATTATAAGTTCTGTAAAGGGAATGGCTGTGTGGAAAGAAGCAGTGGTTCAGAGTTAGGGAGGGAAACTAACGTTGCTGATTTCAGTGTTTGCATCACCCGTGGATTTAACTTAAGCACTGATTCAAGAGCCTACCCCAGAGCAGATGGGGTCTGTCTTGCATGCATGGCCCTAGGTGCTATGACACATGTTTCTCATTTAATTCTCAAAAAGTTCTGAGGGGCAGTTTTGTAAATTTCACATCATGGAGACATTTACCCAGATCTGGGGTCTGAAAGCTCGATCTTTTCTGTAGGATAGGGAGAGATGGTACTACGGATAGTGAACTTACTAATTTTTATTAATTCAACCAATATTTTGTGTAAACTGAGTGCCAGTTGCTAATAGATACGTAAGGGAAAATGAAAATGAATAAATGGGTTTGACTGCCCTGTAAAACATAGGAGGTTGCTGTTCTTCTAATTACTACAGCAGATTTAGAGGGAGTAGTACAAGTGCTGACTATCTGCCTGTAGAGTTGGACGGTTTTGGGCTTTATAGCAGCTTCTCTATGCACTAGTTACTATTTGAGCCTCAGTTTTCCCATCTGCAAGATGGAGATAATATAACCTAGTTCATAGTATGAGGGGATTGAATGCCAGGAGAGAATATGAAAGTTTATCTAAAGGGGTTCACTGAAGTCCTGGGCAGCATGACAGAGGACATGGATCTTCCACATCCAAGTCGTGGGGTAGGATTCAGCTTCTAAGGTTTTACTTTCTTTTTTGGTGACTCTTTTTTATTTTTTTTTAATATTTTATTTATTTATTTGACAGAGATCACAAGTAGGCAGAGAGACAGGCAGAGAGAGAGGAGGAAGCAGGCTCCCTGCTGAGCAGAGAGCCTGATGTGGGGCTCGATCCCAGGACCCTGGGGTCATGACCTGATCCGAAGGCAGAGGCTTAACCCACTGAGCCACCCAGGTGCCCCTTTTTTGGTGACTCTTTTTTATTCTTGAGGAAACATGGAATGGTTAAGTGGAAGAACAATTTTTTAGTGCACCAGCTGGCAAAAGAAAATCAGATATTCTCAGGGAATAGTTAAAGCCTTTAGAAAGAGGCTTTCTCTTTTAGACTGTTTAGTAAACTGGAAAGGACAGATGGTGTGGCCAGGAACCCTGTTGGGAATTGCAATATTATGACTTATAAGAAATATCTATCTGATCATTTAGATGAGCAAAATATATTTCTTACATATATTTGGACTTCATCCACAGTTCCTGGCCCACAGCTCCCAAAACCCTTGGAATTTCCTTAAGTGTAGAGAAGGATAAAGATGTCTTTTGTTAATAAGGTGACTTTTGGAAAGAAAGATCTGGGCTGGTTGCCAATGTAGCCAACCACATTTTTAAGAGGGTTGGCCCTTTCAGTCCTACCCCATGACCTCCAGGGAGACGAGAGGGGCTGGAGGATGAATCAGTTGCCAGTGGCCAATGATTTAATTGATTATGCTTATGTAATGAAGCCTCCATGATAACCCAGAAGGACAGGGTTCAGAGAGCTTCCGGTTGGTGAACACTTGGAGATGTGGACAGAGGGGTACACCTGAAGAGGGCATGGATGCTCAGCATCCTTTCCCCACACCTTGCCCTATCCATCTCTTCCAGCTGGCTGTTCCTGAGTGATTGCTTTTTATAATAACCTAGTAATCTAGGAATCAAAATATTTGAGTTCTGTGAGCCACTGTAGCAAATTAATCAAACAGGAGGAGGTCCTGGGAACCGCTGAGTGATAGCCAGTCATCAGAAATACAGGTAACAACCCAGACTTAACAACCGGTGTCTCAAGTCCAAGGTAGGTCAGAAGCATAGGTAAGAATCTGGCTGTGACTGGCGTCAGAAGGTGAGAAGTGCGGAGTCTTGTAGGACTAAACCCTTAGCCTGTGGAATTTGATGCTATTTCCAGGTACATAGTATAAAAATTGATCTAAATTGTAAGACACCCTGTTGGTGTCCAAGAATTGCTTGGTGCTATATGGGAAGAGTTTCTACCCTACCTTCTCTACCATTCCCCCTGCCCCACACACAGACACTTGGAAATTAGGTCCAGGAACCTAGTTTAGGGACGAATACCATCTCTGCATTTTTCTGATTCCAGACATTACCCCTGGGCAAACACCTCATCTTTTTTCTTCCCACCATCTTTCAGTTTCTTACTGCTAAGCCTAACGCACTCAAACCAAGCTACACCTCTTAGATAATGTCACTTTTCCCCAAAATCAGTTCCCTTCTGTGGGACTGGCCTCAGACTGACTTGGAAGGCTCCAGCAAACCTTTATATATGGCTTTTCAGACACCTAATGGATGCCTGGGAATAGAAAGGGAAATGGGGAGATTTGACCCCACAGAAAATCCTTATCAGCTGGGTGGGGTGGTGGTGGAAAGCCTGAACTTTCTTTTTTTTTTTTTTTTTTTTTTTAATTTAAATTTTATTTTTTTTAAACATATAATATCTTTTTATCCCCAGGGGTACAGGTCTGTGAATCGCCAGGTTTACACACTTCACAGCACTCACCATAGCACATACCCTCCCCAATGTCCATAATCCCACCCCCCCAACCCCCTCCCCCCATTAACCCTCAGTTTGTTTTGTGAGATTAAGAGTCACTTATGGTTTGTCTCCCTCCCAATCCCATCTTGTTTCATTTATTCTTCTCCTACACCCTTAACCCCCCATGTTGCATCTCCTCTCCCTCATATCAGGGAGATCATATGATAGTTGTCTTTCTCCGATTGACTTATTTCGCTAAGCATGATACCCTCTAGTTCCATCCAAGTCGTCGCAAATGGCAAGATTTCATTTCTTTTGATGGCTGCATAGTATTCCATTGTGTATATATACCACATCTTCTTTATCCATTCGTCTGTTGATGGACATCTAGGTTCTTTCCATACTTTGGCTATTGTAGACATTGCTGCTATAAACATTCGGGTGCACGTGCCCCTTCGGATCACTACGTTTGTATCTTTAGGGTAAATACCCAGCAGTGCAATTGCTGGGTCATAGGGTAGTTCTATTTTCAACATTTTGAGGAACCTCCATGCTGTTTTCCAGAGTGGTTGCACCAGCTTGCATTCCCACCAACAGTGTAGGAGGGTTCCCCTTTCTCCGCATCCTCGCCAGCATCTGTCATTTCCTGACTTGTTAATTTTAGCCATTCTGACTGGTGTGAGATGGTATCTCATTGTGGTTTTGATTTGTATTTCCCTGATGCCGAGTGATATGGAGCACTTTTTCATGTGTCTGTTGGCCATCTGGATGTCTCCTTTGCAGAAATGTCTGTTCATGTCCTCTGCCCATTTCTTGATTGGATTATTTGTTCTTTGGGTGTTGAGTTTGCTAAGTTCTTTATAAATTTTGGACACTAGCCCTTTATCTGATATGTCATTTGCAAATATCTTCTCCCATTCTGTCAGTTGTCTTTTGGTTTTGTTAACTGTTTCCTTTGCTGTGCAAAAGCTTTTGATCTTGATGAAATCCCAATAGTTCATTTTTGCCCTTGCTTCCCTTGCCTTTGGCGATGTTCCTAGGAAGATGTTGCTGCGGCTGAGGTCGAAGAGGTTGCTGCCTGTGTTCTCCTCAAGGATTTTGATGGATTCCTTTCTCACATTGAGATCCTTCATCCATTTTGAGTCTATTTTCGTGTGTGGTGTAAGGAAATGATCCAATTTCATTTTTCTGCATGTGGCTGTCCAATTTTCCCAACACCATTTGTTGAAGAGGCTGTCTTTTTTCCATTGGATATTCTTTCCTGCTTTGTCAAAGATTAGTTGACCATAGAGTTGAGGGTCTATTTCTGGGCTCTCTATTCTGTTCCATTGATCTATGTGTCTGTTTTTGTGCCAGTACCATGCTGTCTTGATGATGACAGCTTTGTAATAGAGCTTGAAGTCTGGAATTGTGATGCCACCAACTTTGGCTTTCTTTTTCAATATTGCTTTGGCTATTCGAGGTCTTTTATGGTTCCATATAAATTTTAGGATTATTTGTTCCATTTCTTTGAAAAAAATGGATGGTACTTTGATAGGAATTGCATTATATGTGTAGATTGCTTTAGGTAGCATAGACATTTTCACAATATTTATTCTTCCAATCCAGGAGCATGGAACATTTTTCCATTTCTTTGTGTCTTCCTCAATTTCTTTCATGAGTACTTTATAGTTTTCTGTGTATAGATTCTTAGTCTCTTTGGTTAGATTTATTCCTAGGTATCTTATAGTTTTGGATGCAATTGTAAATGGGATGGACTCCTTAATTTCTCTTTCTTCTGTCTTGTTGTTGGTGTAGAGAAATGCAACTGATTTCTGGGCATTGATTTTATATCCTGACACTTTACTGAATTCCTGTACAAGTTCTAGCAGTTTTGGAGTGGAGTCTTTTGGGTTTTCCACATATAGTATCATATCATCTGCGAAGAGTGATAGTTTGACTTCTTCTTTGCCAATTTGGATGCCTTTAATTTCCTTTTGTTGTCTGATTGCTGAGGCTAGGACTTCTAGTACTATGTTGAATAGCAGTGGTGATAACGGACATCCCTGCCGTGTTCCTGACCTTAGCGGAAAAGCTTTCAGTTTTTCTCCATTGAGAATGATATTTGCGGTGGGTTTTTCATAGATGGCTTTGATAATATTGAGGTATGTGCCCTCTATCCCTACACTTTGAAGAGTTTTGATCAGGAAGGGATGCTGTACTTTGTCAAATGCTTTTTCAGCATCTATGGAGAGTATCATATGGTTCTTGTTCTTTCTTTTATTAATGTGTTGTATCACATTGATTGATTTGCGGATGTTGAACCAACCTTGCAGCCCTGGAATAAATCCCACTTGGTCGTGGTGAATAATCCTTTTAATGTACTGTTGAATCCTATTGGCTAGTATTTTGGCGAGAATTTTTGCATCTGTGTTCATCAAGGATATTGGTCTGTAGTTCTCTTTTTTGATGGGATCCTTGTCTGGTTTTGGGATCAAGGTGATGCTGGCCTCATAAAATGAGTTTGGAAGTTTTCCTTCCATTTCTATTTTTTGGAACAGTTTCAGGAGAATAGGAATTAGTTCTTCTTTAAATGTTTGGTAGAATTCCCCCGGGAAGCCGTCTGGCCCTGGGCTTTTGTTTGTTTGGAGATTTTTGATGACTGTTTCAATCTCCTTACTGGTTATGGGTCTGTTCAGGCTTTCTATTTCTTCCTGGTTCAGTTGTGGTAGTTTCTATGTCTCTAGGAATGCATCCATTTCTTCCAGATTGTCAAATTTGTTGGTGTAGAGTTGCTCATAGTATGTTCTTATAATTGTCTGTATTTCTTTGGTGTTCGTTGTGATCTCTCCTCTTTCATTCATGATTTTATTGATTTGGGTCCTTTCTCTTTTCTTTTTGGTAAGTCTGGCCAGGGGTTTATCGATCTTATTAATTCTTTCAAAGAACCAGCTCCTAGTTTCACTGATTTGTTCTATTGTTTTTTTGGTTTCTATTTCATTGATTTCTGCTCTGATCTTTATGATTTCTCTTCTCCTGCTGGGTTTAGGGTTTCTTTCTTGTTCTTTCTCCAGCTCCTTTAGGTGTAGGGTTAGGTTGTGTACCTGAGACCTTTCTTGTTTCTTGAGAAAGGCTTGTACCACTATATATTTTCCTCTCAGGACTGCCTTTGTTGTGTCCCACAGATTTTGAACCGTTGTGTTTTCATTATCATTTGTTTCCATGAATTTTTTCAACTCTTCTTTAATTTCCTGGTTGACCCATTCATTCTTTAGAAGGATGCTGTTTAGCCTCCATGTATTTGGGTTCTTTCCAAATTTCCTCTTGTGATTGAGTTCTAGCTTCAGAGCATTGTGGTCTGAAAATATGCAGGGAATGATTCCAATCTTTTGATAACGGTTGAGACCTGATTTAGGACTGAGAATATGATCTATTCTGGAGAATGTTCCATGTGCACTAGAGAAGAATGTGTATTCTGTTGCTTTGGGATGAAATGTTCTGAATATATCTGTGATGTCCATCTGGTCCAGTGTGTCATTTAAGGCCTTGATTTCCTTGTTGATCTTTTGCTTGGATGATCTGTCCATTTCAGTGAGGGGAGTGTTAAAGTCCCCTACGATTATTGTATTATTGTCAATGTGTTTCTTTGATTTTGTTATTAATTGGTTTATATAGTTGGCTGCTCCCATGTTAGGGGCATAGATATTTAAAATTGTTAGATCTTCTTGTTGGACAGTTCCTTTGAGTATGATATAGTGTCCTTCCTCATCTCTTATTATAGTCTTTGGCTTAAAATCTAATTGATCTGATATAAGGATTGCCACTCCTGCTTTCTTCTGATGTCCATTAGCATGGTAAATTCTTTTCCACCCCCTCACTTTAAATCTGGAGGTGTCTTCGGGTTTAAGATGAGTTTCTTGTAGGCAACATATAGATGGGTTTTGTTTTTTTATCCATTCTGATACCCTGTGTCTTTTGATTGGGGCATTTAGCCCATTCACATTCAGGGTAAGTATTGAGAGATATGAATTTAGTGCCATTGTATTGCCTGTAAGGTGACTGTTATTGTATATTGTCTCTGTTCCTTTCTGATCTACTACTTTTAGGGTCTCTCTTTGCTTAGAGGACCCCTTTCAATATTTCCTGTAGAGCTGGTTTGGTATTTGCAAATTCTTTCAGTTTTTGTTTGTCCTAGAAGCTTTTAATCTCTCCTTCTATTTTCAATGATAGCCTAGCTGGATATAGTATTCTTGGCTGCATGTTTTTCTCGTTTAGTGCTCTGAATATATCATGCCAGCTCTTTCTGGCCTGCCAGGTCTCTGTGGATAAGTCTGCTGCCAATCTAATATTTTTACCATTGTATGTTACAGACTTCTTTTCCCGGGCTGCTTTCAGGATCTTCTCTTTGTCACTAAGACTTGTAAATTTTACTATTAGGTGACGGGGTGTGGACCTATTCTTATTGATCTTGAGGGGGGTTCTCTGAATCTCCTGGATTTTGATGCTTGTTCCCTTTGCCATATTGGGGAAATTCTCTCCAATAATTCTCTCCAATATGCCTTCTTCTCCCCTCTCTGTTTCCTCTTCTTCTGGAATCCCAATTATTCTAATGTTGTTTCGTCTTATGGTGTCACTTATCTCTCGAATTCTCCCCTCATGGTCCAGTAGCTGTTTGTCCCTCTTTTGCTCAGCTTCTTTATTCTCTGTCATTTGGTCTTCTATATCGCTAATTCTTTCTTCTGCCTCCTTTATCCTAGCAGTGAGAGCCTCCATTTTTGATTGCACCTCATTAATAGCTTTTTTGATTTCAACTTGGTTAGATTTTAGTTCTTTTATTTCTCCAGAAAGGGCTTTTATATCTCCCGAGAGGGTTTCTCTAATATCTTCCATGCCTTTTTCAAGCCCGGCTAGAACCTTGAGAATCGTCATTCTGAACTCTAGATCTGACATATTACCAACGTCTGTATTGATTAGGTCCCTAGCCTTTGGTACTGCCTCTTGTTCTTTTTTTTTGTGGTGAATTTTTCCGCCTTGTCATTTTGTCCAGATAAGAGTAGATGAAGGAGCAAGTAAAATACTAAAAGGGTGGCAACAACCCCAGGAAAATATGCTTTA
>NW_019154093.1:33694825-33744570 GCF_002288905.1 Enhydra lutris kenyoni
AAGAAACAATTAAAAAAAGAAAACCAATAAAGAAAAAAATATAAAAAGGAAAAATATATATATATATTAGATAAACTAGTTAAAAAACGTTAAAAAAGAAAAGGGTAAAAGTTAAAAAAAATTAGCAGAAGAAGAAAAATAAATTGAAAAAGAAAAAAAATTAAATTAACTGCAAGGCTAAAGAATCATGGGGAGAAAGCCATGAGTTCTGTGCTTTGCTTTCTCCTCCTTTGGAATTACGCTACTCTCCTTGGTATTGAAACTGTCCTCCTTGGTAGGTGAACTTGATCCTGGCTGGGCTTCTTGTTGATCTTCTCGGGGAGGGGCCTGTTGTAGTGATTCTCAAGTGTCTTTGCCCCGGGCGGAGTTGCACCGCCCTTACCGGGGCCGGGCTGAGTAATCCGCTCGGGTTTGCTTTCGGGAGCTTTTGTTCCCTGAGCGCTTTCCGTAGAGTTCCGGAGGGCGGGAATGAAGATGGCGGCCTCCAGGTCTCCGGCCCGGAGGAGCCGAGAGCCCGGGGCCCCACTCCTCAGTGCGCCCTCAGAGAACAGCGCCGATTTACTCCCGTCACCCTGCCTCCGGCCGCGCTCCGAGCTGACGGAGCCTGCGACCGGTTCAAGGTAACCCCGAGCTGAGAGTCACTCCTCGGCTCTGTCTCTGTAGCCGGCTTCCCCGTTCTAATACCTGTAAGCTCTGCGACACTCAGACACCCCTGATCCTTCTGTGACCCTGCGGGACCTGAGGCCACGCTGACCCTGCGTGGGCTTCACCCCGGTTAAGCCTCTGGAGCGATGTCCCTCAGCGGAACAGACTTTTAAAAGTCCCGATTTTGTGCTCCGTTGCTCCGCCGCTTGCCGGGAGCCGGCCCCTCCCCCTGCGGTCTATCTTCCTGTCGCTTTGGATTCATTTCTCCGCCCGTCCTACCTTTCAGAAAGTGGTTGATTTTCTGTTTCTAGAGTTGCTGTTCTTCTTCTCTTCGATCTCCCGTTGGATTTGTAGGTGTTTGCAATCTTTAGATAAGCTATCTAGCTGATCTCCCGCTACCTGAAGTAGTCTCAGCCTGCTACTTCTCCGCCATCTTGACTCCTCAAGCCTGAACTTTCTTATGAGAGCAGCTTCGCACTATGGTAAAGGAGCTAAAAAAGACAGGCTTCCAGCATATGGCTGACTGATAGGCAGTTTCCCTGAATGCTTTAACAGGTATTAGAAAGAATATGATACTCAAAAGAGGGAAAAAGACATTCTCAACAATCTTAAGTAGATTGCCGGCTGTAAAGCAGAGCACCATGGAATTCTGGACCTGCAAGGGTCTGCAGGGAGCTGGGTATTAGCAACACCATGTTTTTAATAAGTGTACCTTCCATCTATGAGGAGAAATGGGAGGGGCTAGAAAAAAATTCACAGATAAACGTGTGTTGAGACAATAACACATTCATCGTACAGTTTTGAAAAGGTAAACTGAATGGGGATCCTGAAAGGTGGTGGTGGTAGTGAGAATTTGTACTTCTCAGGCCGCCAGGGGAACCCCTTTATCTTTCAGTCTTTGAAAATTAGGAAAAAAGCAGTAGAAAAGGGGCAGTAGTTCGCAGCTACAATGAGGTGTAAACGGCCTGTAATCCAACCTCCAAAAAGCTGGCAAGCCCTACCTTTTCTGAGCCTCTTTCCACAAAGGTAAAATAAAGCACTGGATCAAATGGCGTTTGAGGCTTCTTCCAGACTGGCCCCACCAAGACAAAAAACTCTCCATTCCCGGGAGGAAAAGTTACAAAATGGTCCCATGAGGTTTAAACTGGACTTGGTTACCTGCAGATTTTGAGTCCTAAGGTGTAAGAATAGTATTTATTTAAATGTTCATGAAAGTTTCAGACGCAAAAGATTATTGGTCTTTGTCTCTCTAAACCAGGATGTAAGGGAAAAAACGGTGTTTAAAAAGTGTTAAAGTGGGCACCTGGGTGGCTCAGTGGGTTAAGCCGCTGCCTTCAGCTCAGGTCATGATCTCGGGGTCCTGGGATGGAGTCCCACATCGGGCTCTCTGCTCGGCAGGAAGCCTGCTTCCCCCCCCTCTCTCTGCCTGCCTCTCGTCTACTTGAGATCTCTCTGTCAAATAAATAAATAAAATCTTAAAAAAAAAAAAGTGTTAAAGTTAGTATTAAGCAAGGCAAGTCCATGCAAATGCCAAGATCTTCAGGAGGGATGTCTCCTCTGGGCCTTTTCTCTTCTGGTGCTCCCATCTCCTGCTCCGTCGCAGTCCTCGTCCGGTAAACGCAGATCCGCGGGCGCGAGCACACACACACACACACACACACACACACACACACACACGCGCGCGCGCGCGCGCACGTGTGGGCTCAGAGAATAATGCTGCTCTGTAAGTGGGTGTCTCTTCCTTCCCTACCGACTGTAATCCCCCCCTTCCCTCTCCCCACCTTCTCGTTCTCCACCCTCACGCAGAGGGTGGTTTCTTGGTACAAGGAACCTGGTACAAGGTTCCTTGTAGGCAGGAACCGCACCGCGAGGTACCTGCACTGGGTAGGCCGCTCTGGAGTGTCTTGCTCCGCGGACCCAGCGGTGCCGGAGGAGCCGAGGCCCCAGCCAAGGGACTGAAGGAGCGAACGTGGGGCGGGTTCGGGGATTACACCTAGCGCTCAGGATCTAGGAGGAGGGCTCCGGGGGCAAGACCGGGTTTACACGGTGACAGCAGGTTTCAGTGCAAGTTCCGTACCTGGATCACGGGATGGGGCGGGACTCTGCGAGCTGGAGACGGGGTTACGGGCGAGATGGGCGGGCTCTGCGTGGCAGGCGTGAGCTGGGGACCCACAAGGGTCGGGTCTGAGAGAAGGGGCCCACGTGGTCGGGACCGGTGGGGGCGGGGCTCTGAGTGGCGAAAGACCCCAGCGACTGGGCTGTAAGTGCATGGAGTGAACTTGGAAATCACAAGGGACTGGCATGAGCAGGACGGATCCTGGACAAACAGGGGCGGGGCTGTGCGTGTCCGGGAGGGGAAGATCGGGACCGTTAGGGGCTCGGCGTGGCGGAGCTTGGAGAAGCAGGGGCGGGTCTCCGAGTGGCTGGGCGGGGAGGATCGGGATCGGCAGGGGCGGGGCTCTTCGAAGACTCTTGGAGAAGCAGGGGCGGGGCTCCGGGTGGCAGGGCGGGGCTCTGCAGCGGGTCTTTGACCGGCAGGGGCGGGGCTCCGCGTGAAGGGGCGGGCCGGGGACCCGCGGTGCGGTGCGGGGCCGGGTCTGGGCGGCAGCCGGGCGGTGGCAGGAAGCCGGAAGCAGCCGCGGCCCCAGCTCGGGAGACATGGCGGGCGTTAAAGGTACAACGGTGGCCCCCCAGCTCGCTCCCAGGTCCTGTGGTAGGGTGTCGCTTCCGTCCCGGGCTAAGCCTGGAGCTGCGCCTTCAGCGCGTGGGCGGGGAACGGCATCCCCTAGGCCCGCCGCGCTCCCCGCCTCTCCGGGGGGGTGGGGGAAGTTCGCCCCCTCCCTTCGCCCCGCGGGGTGTGGGTGGCATCTCGCTGGTCTTCACGCTCCCGCTTGGATCTCCGGCCGGAGCCAGGAGCAGTGCCTTCCTGGGACACCCGGGTTAACCCAGAGCATCACCTCCCGGCTCCTCAGCTCCTCGGAGCGGCCCCCCGCCCCCACCTTTGCCGAGTTTTTAAACAGCCTGGATTTCCACTTCCTGACATGTCCACCCTAACGCCTCTCCTCCCTCTTCCTGCAGCTCCGCAGTTTCGCGTTTCCTCCAGAGCAGCCATTGTCTCTAGTCTTCTCGGCACCGGGGCTCCTAATCCTCTCGGTACTGATGATTTTTCCAGTTGAGCAGAGTTGACTGCAGGCAACGGAACGCCCCCAGAAATTCTGCATATTTCGTAGTTGTGGAGAATAGATTAGTGGAAGGTTATCGTTACTTTCTTTAGTGTCTCTCTATGGACGGACAAGAAAGTAGTGTTCGCACAGTGGTTTTTTTTTGTTTTTTTTTTTTTTTTTTTTTTTTTTAAATGGGGCAGTTCAAAAGGGGTGGCAGCGGTGGGAGAGGCTACTGGAAGGCTTCCTTTTGGTGGGAAACCATTCGGATTTCTAATGTTTGAATAGAGTAGTGGAACTTGTTTCTATATTGGAATTACCGTCCTCTTTAGAATTTGTACCCAAGGTTCTTCCCAGTTAATTAGCATCTGCTATAAACATGTGTAGAGTATATTTGCATGCATGTGTGTGCACGCTGAAATTTAGGTGAGTATGTGACCTCTTAGTGGCAGACACATGTTATCATTATTTCTGGCTGACTTTTATATCAGTTTAGTAAATACGGTTTACTTGGACGGTGTCCAGTGTGTGACATGTCCGTTTGTAGCCAATGCAAAAAACAGGTGACAAGTAGTATCTCAGTACTGCACTGTGCTGTTTAGTCATACCCCCAGACTATCAAATAATAAAAATGGTTATGTGTGAATTTGTTAGAAATTGTGTTGTAGTGAGAAAGAAGATAGAGTATAAAATGGAAAAGAACTAAGGGAAAGAAGGATTTTACAGATACCTTTTATTGAGAGACTGCTCTATGCCTATGACTTGGGATAAAAGTAATTTTGGGGTGACAGAACTGGGAATAATTATATTACTGTTGAAGTGTCCAAGGTGTGCTTAGATAACAGGAGGAGCTAGAGATGGTGTTACGAATTGAATTGTATCCCTCAAAAGAAATGGTCAAGTTCTAACTCCCCAGTACCTGTGAATGTGACCTTATTTAGAAATAGGGTCTTGGCAGATATTATCAAGTTAAGATGAAACTGGATTAGAGTGTGCCCTAATCTGATGACTGGTGTCCTTATAAAAAAGGAAATTTGCATATAGAGACATAGGGAGGTCACCACAGGGAAACAGAGGCAAAAACTGGAATGATGCAGGTAGACGCCAAGAAGCACCAAAGAGGAGTTAGGAAAAAGCAAGGAAAAGAGTCTTGCCTTAGAACCTTTGGAGGAAGCATGGCCCTGCCAACACCTTGATTAGAGATGTCAAGCTTCCAGAACTGTGAGAAAATAAACTTCTGTGGTTCTTTTTTTTTTTTTTTAGATTTTATTTATTTATTTGACAGACAGAGATCACAAGTAGGCAAAGAGGCAGGCAGAGAGAGAGGAGGAAGCAGGCTCCCTGCTGAGCAGAGAGCCCAATGTGGGGCTTAATCCCAGGAGCCTGGGATCATGACCCAAGCTGAAGGCAGAGGCTTTAACCCACTGAGCCACCCAGGCGCCCCTAAACTTCTGTGGTTTTAAAGGGTCTACTTTGTGGTACATTGTTAATAGCTGCCCCAGGAAACTAACACAAATGGGATTACTTAACCCTGCTCCTGGGAGAAGGAGGCAGCTCTCACAAAAGAGCCAATTTTGCTTTAAATCTAAAAAAGTCAGTAAGGGAAAGGCTTATTACTAAGGAAGGAGCAAGGACAGAGTTTTTTCCAAGTGGAGAGAACATGTCCTGAACAACTCGCACGTCGTGAGAGCAGCTGTGAATGGGCAACACCATCTCTATTTGGGAGACCACTGTCTGCTACGTGGAGGCTGGATTGGTCATAGTCGCAGGCAGGTGTTAGATGGTGAGGGTCTGCACTAGGGCAATAGCAGAGGGTTTGGGAGAAGAGGGTGGACATCTCAGTCCTTTAGGGCTGCTCTAACAAAAATGCCAGAAAACTGGATGGCTTCAATAGCAAACATACATTTCTCAGTCCTGGATCCTGAGAAGTCCAAGATCAGGGTGCCAGCAGATTCAGGGTCTGATGAATGCCTGCTTTCTCATTTACAGACAGGCAGCTATCTTCTCACTGTCCTCACGTGGCAGAGAGGGCAAGGGATCTCTGGAGTCCCATTTATGAGGGCACTAATCCCATCCATGAGGGCCCCTCCTGAATGACCTAATCACCTTCTAGAAGCTTTAAATACCATCACGTTGGCACTAGGGTTTAACATGAATTTGGGGAGAGGACACACTCAATTGGTTTGTAGCAGTAGGGTTGAGTGGCATCTGGGAGATTGAGTCACCTTGAATTGCTGATTTTTCTCTAAGAGTGTGATGATAGTGTTGGTTGGTCTTTCAAGATAGAACTTAAAGGGGCACCTGGGTGGCTCAGTCGGTTAAGTGTCTGCCTTCGGCTCAGGTCATGATCCCAGGGTCCTGGGATGCAACCCCACATTGGGCTCCCTGCTCAGTGGGGAGCCTGCTTCTCCCTTTTCCTCTGCCCGTTGCTCCCCCTGCTTGTGCTCTTTCTCTGTCAAATAAATAAATAAAATATTTAAAAAGGTAGAATTTAAAGGGAAGAAGTGTGTTTGAAAGGAGAGGGTGGGATGTTTCAGTTTTACACATGTGTCCTGTGCTTTGGGTTTATACCTTTAGCAAAGAACGTTGCTAAGATGAGCAGATATCTTGTCAGGCAACATTTATTCATGGAGCACCTCCTTTTGCCAAACACTTCATATAGATTATCTCCTTTACTTCCCATCAGCTCCGTGACAAGGTGGCACCATTATTCCCATTTCACAGGTGAGAAATCAGATTGAAAGCTTCAGTTTCTCTCCAAGGTCACACAACCAGTTGGTGGCAGTGTTAAGATTTGAACCCTTGTTGGTGACTCAGAGCTCAAGATTTTTTAACAGCCCTGATACTCTCTCTCCCACTCAGCATCGTGACAAGGACAAATTCGTTCCTACCCCTTCAGAGATTAGTGTTGAACAGACGCAGGGAATAAATATTTTATTCAGTGTATACTAGTTGGGAATCATTTTCTATGAAGACATGAAAGCAGTCTTCAAATACTTGGAAGTACTGTGGTTGGGGAAGGCAAAATGATCAAAGGATATGTATATTACAGTGAGGCACTTTTGCATATAATTTAAAGAAAGGATTTTCAGCACTTGGATATTGTCAGAAGGAGATGATCTGCCTCTGGCGGCTGTGAGTTCCAACTGGAGTTGTGCAGACTGGCTGGCTAGCTAGCCTCTTGTGACGAATAGAGGGGATTTATAAATTAGATAGGGGTTGGGAAGTGCTTGAGACCTTTCTCACCTAATGATTTTAACATGGTGGGCATAGGCAGTCATTTGCCAGTCAAATATGATAACAACTAATGAAATAGGTAAATCACTATCTTTCCTTAAATTGGGGACCTTTTAATTCTTTCTTTAATTGAATGTTTTTACTGAGATCTAAAGCACATACTATAAAATTAGCCCTTTTAAAGTGTAAAATTGGGGGCACCTGGGTGGCTCAGTTGGTTAAGCATCTGCCTTTGCGCTTAGCCACACCGGGCTCTCTGCTCAACCGGGAGCCTGCTTCTCCCTCTCCCTCTGCCTGTCACTCCCCCTACTTGTGCTTTCTCTCTCTCTGTCAAATAAATAAATAAAAATTAAAAAAAAAAAAGGTGTAAAATTCTGTGGTTTTTAGTATATTCACAAGGTTGTACAGTCATCACTACTAGTTAATTCCAGAACATTTCATCACCCGCAGAAGAAACTCCATCCCCATTAGTAGGCACTTCCTATTCCTCCTCTCCTCCCCTAAAGTCCTGGCAACCCCTGATCTGGGATCTTTAACTCTTGGTTTTATTCTTCACAGCTCTCGTGGCATTGTCCTTCAGTGGGGCCATTGGGCTGACTTTTCTTATGCTGGGTTGTGCCTTAGAGGATTATGGGTAAGTTATCTCAAAAAGAACCATTCTTGTTTTTGTGCCTTTGTCACCCTTAGTATGAGTGTTAGCAAGTTTGGTCCGTGTAGCACCAAGCTCTCACCAATGAGTTAGTGAAGTCCAGGTCCCTTCACGGGTCAGTTGTGTTTGTACAGAGAGAAAAGCTCTTTTTAAACTTGACGTATTCATTCAGTAAGCATGGACTGAGCACCTGTTCTGGACCAGCTGGGGATGCAAGAATGAAGAGATGCAGTCCTTTCCTCACAGAGCTCACAGTTCTAGGTGTGCCTGAGAGGCAGGCAGGTGGTGGTCCTGTTGATCAGTGGTGGAGCTGAGCGCAAAGGACCTTGAGCACTTTGAGTCTTCTTGGGAGAGTTAGGGAGAGCTGCAGAGAAGCAGTGCTCTTTAAGCCGAGACGTGGTGCCTGAATAAGAGTTTGTGGGGCTGATAGTTAGGGGAAGGCAATCTAGGCAGAGGGAACATTCAACAAAAATTTCTTTATTCAGCAGCTGTTGGTCGAGTGCTTACCATGTACCAGCCGCTGTTAAAGGACCAGAGGGTTAAGGAATAAGAGAACCAAGACCCTGCTCTCTTAGAGTGTGTATTTCAGTAGGGGAGACAGACAATAAACAGATTGAAAAATGTTCATTCTATCAGTGGCAGAAATGTTATGAAAATAAAGGATAAAGGGCACAAATGCCCTGGGGAGAGTGGTCAGGGCAGGCCTCTCAGAGAGGGTGCCATGTGAGCAGAAACGTAAAGGAAATAAGGAAGTAGGCCACGCAGATAACTGGGGAAAGAGGACTTTGGGTAGCAGAAAAGTCCTATGGCAAGGCTCACAGACATAGAGCATATAGACTATTGAGGAAACCACATGTGGTGGTTTATGGTAGAGCATGGAATACAGCTGGGATGGGTAGAAGAAGGGTTGGTCAAGGATGTAGAATCAGTCAGTCTGTAAGACACCGTATGCCATGTAAAGGAGGTAAGATTTTGTACTTCAGGCAGTAGGAGCCGGAAAAGTATCTCGAGAATAGGTTTAGAGGTTGAGGGGGTTTATGTTTTAAGAAGGGCAGTCTGGCGCAAATGTGACATTGGGTAGCAAGGTGCCGAAAGTGCATTCAGGGCGAGTAGCAGGGCACTGCTCTCATCAGGCAAGTCAAATGTCGGGCCATGGCAGTAACAATGGAAAGAAAGGAAAGAGAGAGAGATCCAGGTTGTCAGAACTAACAGGTTTTGTTAACTGATGTCAGGGTTCAGCAAGAGGAAAGGGTTTGGGGATGCCCCCCAGGTGATTGGCCTGAGCAACTAACTGCACAGGAGGTGATGGAACTAACTTAAATCATCTGGAGCAAGTCTGAAGGACATTGATGAGTTCAAATCTCCCCCCTGCCCCCAACCCCCGGGGAGCCTAAGTGGCTCAGTTGGTTGGGTGTCTGCCTTCGACTCAGGTCAGGATCCCAGGATCCTGGGATGGAGCCCCACATCAGGTTTCCTGCTCAGTGGGGGACCTGCTTCTCCCTCTCCCTCTGCTCCTCCCCTGACTCATGCTCTCTTGCTCACTTGCTCTCTAACAAAAAAAAATACAGCCTTTAAAAAAAAAAAAAACAAAAAACCTCTCCTCCCAGTCCCCGCCAGCTATCACAGAAATTCTGTGTACATGAGTGGCAGCCGGTTGTAAGCAATAATTAACATTTGTCAAGAGTGTAACTATTACCTGAGTCTAGCTTTAAGGATAAAAGTTATCCTCATTTCTAGTTGGGAAACCAAAGCCCAAAGTGGTTAAAGACTTAACCAAACCGCACAGCCTTAAGTGACTCATGTCCTGAATCTTTTGACCATTTTTCTGTAACCAACTCTAAATCCAGGTGTTCTAATTCTCTCTGATCTCTATAAGGTTAAATAAAAAAATGAGCCGTTACTGCTACAATGAAGAAATTAGTCTTATATCCTAACGATGGTAACCCAGTATTATTGTCTACATTACAAGTCAGCAAACTGGTGCACAGACCAAACAATGCCTGATGGCTATTTTTGTAATTAACATTTTATCGGAACTCAGTGACGCTTATTGTGTACTATGTTTGGTTACTTTTATACTACAAAGACAGAGTGTTTGAGAGAGAGAGAATACAACTTGCAGAGTCTAAAATGTTTACTCTTTGATCTTTCTGGAAAAAGTTTGCCAGTCTCTGGCCTACATGTTTTCTGAATAGTTAACATTTAATATTTAAATTTTGTGTATAAACAAGGTTGCTTCTATATTAACAATTCTTGTAGTTGAATATTGATGGCTTATTGTGAACAGGAATGTGGTCTCCTACATTGTTTTACAGAAAACTCTCACTGTGTTCTAGGAAGAATTAAGAGCTCGTGGCTGTGGACATGTCAGGTCACAGCAAGGTCCAATCCAGACCTATTCTCCTTTCTGTATCTCCATTTCCTCACTGGTAAAACAAGGACTTTGAACTAGAGAATCTCTAAAGGCCCCTTCACCAATATTGTTTGATGATTCTTGAAACATACAAAAATCCCTGTAATATGAAATTAGGACTTAGAACTCAGTGTTTACATCCTGAGTTCTATTGATAAAGGGCCCTTTTCCTTGCGTTCTGGTTACCGTCCTGTGCTCCTAAATTGTGGCTGAAATAAGCTTTCATGACAGTGTAGCTTTGCCACAACTTCTGCTTACAGGTGCTGGCTATCAGGGTGGATCTGTATTGTGCTGTGTATTTCTGTGATGCGGATATATAAATGCGAATAGAAACTGTGCTTTTTTCTGTTAAGGAATGAAGTATAATAAACATCTACCTGATGGAGAAACACATTTTGAAGTAGTTACAGAGAAAATGTAATGGAAAGCAGATGGCAATTTTTAAATAATGTAAAACATTACATTATTATTGTTACCTCTTACAGTAAAGGCTGTCTAAAATTTTTGTGAGTAAGCATATTTATTTTTATAAGTTTCATACTTAAAATTCATTTTGTTTATTCAGTAAGTATTAATGGAATGCCTCATTCTAGGTCATGGAGATCAATGGTGATTGATTAAGACAAATTAGATTCTTGTTCTCATAACAAGGAAATAGCAAATAGGGATAAGTGCTGTGCAAAAAGCTAAGAAGGCAATGTGCTTAAGGATAACTTGAAGTATTTAAAATGGATGGTCCATTTTATTTCATGTAGCATAACGTCCTCTGTGTCCATCCATATCATCACAAATGCAAGATCTCATTCTTTTTTTATGGCTGAGTAATATTCCAGTGTGTGTGTGTGTGTGTGTGTGTGTATGTCCCATATCTTCTTTATCCTTTCATCTACTGATGGACTTTGGGTTACTTCTGTATCCTGGCTATTGTAAATAATGCTGCAATGAACATAGATACGCAAGTATCTTTTTCAAATCAGTGTTTTTATGTTTTCTTGGAGTAAATACCCAGTAGTGGAATTACTGGATCATATGGTAACTCTAGTTTTTTTTTTTTTTTTTTTTTTTTTTTTTTGAGGAACTTCCATACTGTTTTCCATAGTGGTTGCACCCATTTGCATTCCTATCAGCTGTGCACAAGGGTTCCCTTTTCTCCACATACTTGGCACTTCTTGTTACATCTTGTCTTTTTGATACTAGCCATTCTGACAAGTATAAGATAATATCTCATTGTGGTTTTGATTTGCATTTTTCTGATGTTGAGTGATGTTAAGCATCTTTTCATGTGTCTGTTGGCCATCTGTATTTCTTCTTTGGGAAAAATATCTGTTCAGGTCCTCTGCCCTTTTTAAATTGATTGCTTGGGGGTTTTTTGGCGTTGAGTTGCGTAAGTTCTTTATATGTTTAGGATATTAACATCTTACCAGCTGTATCATTTGCAGATATCTTCTCCCATTCATCAGGTTACCTTTTCATTTTATTAATGGTTTCCTTCACTGTGCAAAAGCTTTTATTTTAAGGTAGTCCCAGTAGCTTTTGTTTCCCTTGCCTGTGGAGACTTCCCTAGGAAAGTGTTGCTAAGGCTGAGGTCAGAGATTATTGCCTATGTTTTCTTCTAGGAGTTTTATGGTTTCAGGTCTCACTTTTAGGTCTTTAATCCATTTTGAGTTTATTTTTATATATGATATAAGGAAGTGGTCCAGTTTCATTCATTTGCATTAGCTGTTCCACCATTTATTGAGGAGAACAAATTGACGGTTGGGTTGGGAGGTGGAGGGATGGGCAGAATGGGTGAAGGGCAATGGGAGATGCAGGCTTCCAGTTATGGAATGAATAAGTCATGGGGTTAAAAGGCACAGCATAGGGAATATAGTCAGTGGTATTGTAATAGCAATGTATGGAGACAGGTAGTAACTACACTTGTGAACATAGTGTGGTATATGGACTTGTTGAATCACTGTGTTGTATACCCGAAAACTAATGTAGCATTGTGTGTCAACGATATCTCAATAAAAAAATGAAAGAAAGTAAGTAAGTTGAAATGGTCAGGGAGAGCCACCTTTAGAAGAAGACCTTTCATTTTAGATTACATAAGAAGGAACCAGCCAATGAGAAGAGGGGGAGGGGAGCATTCTAAGCAGAGGACGCGGCTAGTGCAGAAAACTTAATACAGGGATGAGCTCAGAATGTTTAAGGAACAGAAAAAAGGTTAGTGTGGCTACTGAGTGAATGAAGAGAAGATGGCACAAAATGAAGGGATCATATAAAGCTTTGTAGGCCAGGGCAGGGAATCTGGGTTTTCTTAAGCCATTGAAGGGTTTCCAACATGCATATATACTCAAAAGATCTCTATTGAATTAGCACATTGAAGACACTGTGCTGTGTTCTCTAGGGAAAGCAAAGATGACTGGGTGAAGTCGTCTGCACTAAGTGAAGACTGTCTTTAAGAAATTACAGCTCAGGGGGTGCCTGGGTAGCTCAGTCCTGGGGTCAAGTGCTTGGGACACAGGAGCCTGCTTCTCCCTCTGCCCACCTCTCCCCATGCTTGTGCTCTCTGTCAAATAAATAAATAAAATCTTTAAAAAAAAATTACAGTTCAGGAAGCTCAGTAATGACAGAAAACTACTAATAAAGATTCTAGGTTACACGTTGTGTAGTTGTTTTTTTTAACACCATGTAAACTACATATTAAAGGACTAATAATTTTTAATCATTATATCTTATCTGTTCCTGGTATAAATCATCTCATGTACGAGTACTGACAATTAAATGAATGATTGTTTGACCCATACATTGAAGCTAATTCTGAGTTTGAAATGGCAGAGTGTCTTTAAAATGTAACCGTAACTTTTCTTTTTGCGTTTCTTCTGGGTCCACCTGACAGAGTTTACTGGCCCTTGTTTGTCCTGATATTTCACGTCATCTCTCCCATCCCCCATTTCATTGCCAAAAGAGCAACTTATGACTCCGACGCCACAAGTAGTGCCTGCCGGGAGCTGGCATATTTTTTTACTACTGGAATTGTTGTCTCTGCCTTTGGATTTCCTGTTATTCTTGCCCGTGTGTCGGTGGTAAGTTTTGTCTCGTATTGTTTTGCCTGGTTGTTGCTGAGGTTATATCAAAGGCATGTGTCCAGAACATTTCCAGGGCTGAGGCTTAAGACTCAAATCCGTACGTGTGTTTAGTTGCGCTCTTCCATTTTAGATCTCCCTATCAGTGTCTTGGCCTTGTTTTGAGAATGCTTTGTTTCTCTCACAACTTGTAGCCAGAGCATGTGATTTTCTTGCCTTTTTGACTTTAAGCTATTTTCCAGAATTGTGCTTAAGTCCTTGCTGCTTAGGGCGATCCACTGAGACTAGGATAGCAATGCTCTTTGGTTCCAAAGTGAACGTCATCTCAGATTCTTCTCCAGTAAATACGATCATGGACACAATTTTCAACCCAATACAGTTGGCATATTTTGAGGTCCACTGTGGCCTCTAGAAGATATAGTGATAAGATGACATCTTCACATCTAATATGAAATTTTTCTTTTTGTCTCCAAAACACACGCTGTGGGTGTAATTTATTCACTTGGACGTTCAGTGCCTTTCATCCTACTTGCTTTTATTCCCACTCGCTACATACTGTTTCAATTTCATGAAACTCTTATTTGGGGCATTGGATATCTTACTTGGGGCGTTGAATCTTTGGAACATCTGCTATTTGTAAGATACCCGGAATAAGAGCCAGATACTGTCTCTGTTCCAGAAAGCACAGAAACTAGCCTGATGGGTAAGTACACTATAAATGTATTATGTGTGATAATTGAAACATGATCACAACACCATAGGAGCACCAGGAAGAAATTCCAACTGGCATTTGATGTAGGCCTCTGAGGATAAATAAGTTTTGATTAGAGTAGCCTTCCCTAATGGAATGTGCCCCCAAGTGTGAAAAGGCAATATGTGGTATAAAGAACAGTTCAGTATAATGGAGCCAAAGGATGTGGTTGAGATCAAGGCCACAAAGGCTGGTGAAGCCCAGTTGGGCAGGCTCTTGAGTGCCATGCCAGTTTGCACTCTATCTAGAAAATGGAGAAGCTTTGAAGGTTTTCGAGTGCAAAATCATCACGACTTTATTCTTTGTGTACCTGAGACCAGTGCTGCTTCTGTTCGGCTATAAGGACTTCTGTTTCATGCATCATGTTTTATGAAGAACCCCTTTCATTGACGTTGTCTTTCTACCAGTTAAATTAAAACAAAGAATGCCCACTAGAGGGTACCCTCATCCCCTCCTATGCCTCTGTAGAACCATCTGCCAGGCTGGAAAGCTGTTTTCATTTGTATGCAGGTTATTATTTAAAGCTTAAAAAAGAAACAGACCAATCCATAACTCCCCAGTTCCTATTTTCCTGAAAGGAGGCAATGGGTATAGAACTTTTAGTGCTCTGTATTATAATTAACCCTTTGTGTTCCGGCTGCTTGTATTTTACTGACGTAATCATCGTCTTCTGAAGAAAAGTTGAGAAATACGTCTAATGGGGAAGATGATAAGGATGATACAGACTTAATTATCAAGCCTCATGAAGTAATTAGGCTAATTACTGAATAGTTCACTGTCTCCTGCCTGTTACATTATTAAGCCTTTTAGCGGTTTTATGTGATATTTCATTGGATAATTCTAATGCAGAAAATAAGAGAGACTTTCAAAGAGTGCAATATGACGAAAGTAAAGATTTAATCCTCTTTTCTTGTGTTTCAGATCAAATGGGGAGCCTGTGGCCTTGTGCTGGCAGGCAATGCAGTCATTTTCCTTACAATTCAAGGTTTTTTCCTTGTATTTGGAAGAGGAGATGATTTTAGCTGGGAGCAGTGGTAGCACTTTATTCTGATAAAATGCATTTTATTTCTTAGAAGTCATACTATATGTATTTGTTGCACATATGGCCTTTTACTATGAAATTTCATGTGCTGATTTTTTTTATGCCTTTATATCATGTTCACTGTAAGAAGAACTACATGAGAAAAAGATTCGTTTTATTTCCAGCCAGCAGCGCTCTCCATTTACTCAAGTTGAATTAGGTTATTTGGCTGTTCATATAGTCATGGTGCTCTCAGAAAATACATGAACACAGTCTTGTAGATGGCTGCTCACCCGTGCAAGGCACCTTTTGCCCGGGGATGTGCGTGGTGGGCAGAGAACACTGGAGCGCGAATCTCCTTCTGCCCAGGACTCCCAAGATGTACTTGCGGCCCAGAGAGACAGAGACGGAGGGAGCTCCCTCTTTGTGTTGTAGATCCTTGCTTCTCAAAGTGCCGTTGGTTGGGTGCGTACAGCACCTGCCTCTCCTAGGAGCCAGCATGTACAGAATCAGCGTCCCACCAGGGACCCAACGCATTTTGGTTGAGATCCCAAGTGAATTATGTGCACATGCAAGTGTGATCAGTGCCGTCACAGAGGGATAATTATCACATCTAGCGCCCTTGTCTTCGCTTTGGCTGAACCACTTAGCCTCTCTGAGCATTAGCAGCTCATTTGTAAAAGCTGTTTCACCTGCCTTCATGTTGAGGCCTAGCCCAGAGTCTCTCCGTATTTGTGAAATGTCCAAACTGATACTGTCGTTCCTCACTTTTGCGGAATTGTTCGCAGCCAGGAGCAGCGGTGTCTTCACACCGTCTGAAATGCAGTGGCTGTTTGCACGGTGCTGGGGGAACAGAATCACCCCAGAGCCACACTGGGACGCCCCGAGGGAGGCCAGGTTGGAACCAGTCCCTGCTTCAGCAGGGTGGGCAAAAGCAGATAGGTAATAATGTTGCATTTCTCTTAATAACCACACGCCTCTCCCCCGCTGCTCTGTGATGCTCTCCGCCTCCCCCCGACCAAACACACACACTCTCAGTGGTTCTGACTTGCCCTGACCTCCTCCCAGCTCTGCCTCTTCCTCTCCACGGAGCCAAGTAAGCAGGCTGAGGGTGAGCTGCTTATTTTCTTCACATGTTGATGTACTTACGGTCTTTCACACCTTGTAGGTCTTTTAATTTATATAATACATACATAAAACACCTTATGCCACTTTTAAATGGATCATTGGGAATACGTGTCATGCTGGCTCCTCCAATCAGTTTTTCTTGCTCAACTTTTTGTCCAAGGTCTATTGAGAAAGGGAAATACAGGAACTAGAAGCACTTGGTGAGAATATAATGACTAAAAAAAATTGTTAATGTGTGATAACTGACATACGTTTAAAACACTGAAATTTTGAAGTTTGGAATCGGAGGAATTAGTATATATATTATATACTAATATATATATATTAGTATATAGTATATATATATGTATTAGTATATATATATTAGTATATATTTTCAGATTCTGGAGTGATCTGGGACCAGGAGAAGAGAGTGGTGATACCTAAAAGGACAGCGTGCAGTTATAGTCTGGGCTCGTGCATGATTTATGTTTTCCAAGTTCTATGTACATGCAGAATTACGATGTTACTTCCAACATTTATACTAGAAGAATGATACAGACACTTTATAATTTTAACCAGCATTTTTAATAACACTTACTTGCACTTACTTTATTATAATAAATCTCTTTTAACACAAAAGGAAGCTTAATTTCAAGTCTTTATTCTGATGTAGCCTTGCTTAAAAGATAGAAAAGTGAGAATCTCTTGGTGTTCAGAAATGGGCAGTTTGAGCAATAATCTATCTGCCATATAGTAATAGCAGTACATTTTAAGATACCATTTTGAATGTCTTGTTGGCTTGTAATAGTATTTCTTTTCCAATAGTGGAAATAGTGTTTAATTTATACTCTCCTTTTGCAAAAGCATCTTTATTACTTATACATATTTCAAATAACCAAGGTAGCCTTAATATGTAGCCTTAAAGCATTGCCTCTTGATTGTATTTCTAGATTGATGTAAAGTAATTGTGTAGAGAATGTTTGTAAGTATTCCCTAATAATAGAATGGGCTCATTGAAGTGATAGACTGTTAAACTTGCTCTGTGTCTGAAAATGAACATTTATTGTTAGTGCTTAAGTGTCAATTAAGTAATAAATGCTGATAGGAAGTATTGCCGTGTATAAATGTACAAGTTTCCTTTTGATGACGCAAATGTTGGGCATTTTTTTTTCCGTACACCTTAGAAAATATTTTGGAGATTCAGAACCCATTGATGACATTCTAAAACTGAGAATACACATAAAGAGTTGCTCACAAGTAAGTAATCTTGTGAAGGGATTCTCTATCATGTTCCCGACAACTGGCTAACAGCAGGACTTTGGAACGCTTTGCCTCGGAAAGTGGGAGATGGGTGATTGAGTCCCCAGGCCAGGCCTTCTGAGGCAGGCTAACTCCTTGTGTTGTTGACTTCTAATGCTCAGGGTACCTGCCTGAATTTCGGGGCTCGGAAACAGGGTAGCTTGAACAGGGTGGAGAAAGGAAAGTTTCAATTTCCACCTCTTTTCCTAAGAACAAAGGTCTTTCTTCCATTTTTGCAGCACTTCCCATCCTCTAATACCCTTGGGGTCCAGGTACTTTCCTCTGAGTTTCCTGGCCTCCTCTCCTGATGTGGGGCCTTCCTCCCAGCCTGACCTACATGCTGGCCTCCTCCAATGTCCAGATCACCCACCTCTCTGCTCCTACCCTGTCAGTTGTCTTCGTATGGCTGATAGTGTGCGATGCTGGTCAGACTCCTTCCCAGAAGAAAAGGATGACTTGTGATCATCTCCTCCCTCCCCTGGAACTCTTTCCAGTCCCCGCAGCACCCCCAGCAGCCTGTACTTTCCAAGCTGTGCTGCAGCTGCGTTTTTACAAGGGAGTGCCTTGGAACCCAGTGGCTCATTCACAGAAAATGGCAGAGTTTCAAAGTAAAGTGGAAAATGCATTCCAGCCGTTTATAGAAGGAGCATAATATTTGGGTTAGGGGCAACCCTCTCATCTCTCGTCCCTTCCTCTGGGTGAGTTCTCAGCTGGTTGTACTTTTCATGGTTGTTTCTTTTCTTCTACTTAGGGACCCACAGATTTTTCTTAGAGTCCTCAAGAAGTCTTTGCCTCTGAGGTATTCCCTTGATGAAGACCGTTCTAGAGGCTGAAACATTTCATTAAGTTAATAACATTCCTAATGCTCTCAGGGAAATGCTTAGGAGATGTCACAAAAATGTGCCCTTCTCTAAGCTGGCAAAAAATTCAGATTTGCACCATAACTTAACCAGATTTTTATGAGGATGCTAGCATTTTCCAAGTATAGTAATTAGTTCACAACTGGGAACTGTTATTTCTGTAAATGGATATAAGTTGTGTGTTTTAAGCGTTTTTTCCCCATGCTGCCATATGAAGTACCTTATTTGCAAAAATCCCAGTGTGTAATAGCTCAAGAATTACAACCTGCTTTGTGGTGGCCGTGCTTCTGGAATAGAGCCAGCAAAACTCGAACATCTTGTGAAAGATCTCCAAGACTGCTTTAGAAGGAATTATATATGTATGATGAGGATGATTACTTTTTAAATAAAACGTGTCATTTATACTTTAACAAAGACTTTTATGTATGTTATTAAACTAAAACGTTCAGTTTAAGCAGATTTATTTCCCCAGTGTTTTTGTTTGGATAATCTTAATGTGACTGTGACCAGTTTTGATCCTGTACTACTGTGGTTGAAGAGAAGCAGTCCAGGGATATGGGCAGACTGGAAGGCATCCAGTTCCTAATTAACACTCCCATGGGTTGAGAGGGGTATTGGGCCATGGTTCATCAATGATGGCTATATTGGAAAAGGGAGAAAACTCAACAGTTTAAAAAACTGCTGTACATACTCTAAAAAGTCTTTTTTTAAAAAATTAACGTATAATGTATTTGTTTCAGGGGTCCAGGTCTGTGATTCATCAGTCTTACACAATTCCCAGTGCTCAACATAGCATATACCCTCTCCAGTGTCCATCACCCAGCCACCTCCCCTCTAGCAACCCTCAGTTTGTTTCCTGAGATTAAGAGTCTCTTACGGTTCGTCTCCCTCTCTGGTTTCATCTTGTTTCATTTTTCTCCTGTCTTCCCCTATGATCCTCTGCCTTGTTTCTCAGATTCTCCATATCAGTGAGATCATATGAGAATTGTCTTTCTCCAATTGACTTATTTCATTTAGCATAATACCCTCTAGTTCCATCCACGTTGTTGCAGATGGCAAGATTTTGGGGTTTTTTGATGGCTGCATAATATTCCATTGTATTTATGTACCACATCTTGTTTACCCATTCATCTGTTGTTGGGCATCTAGGCTCTTTCCATAGTTTGGCTATTGTGGATATTGCTGCTATAAACATTTGGATCACTATATTTGTATCTTTAGGGTAAATACCCAGCAGTGCAATTGCTGGGTTGTAGGGTAGCTCTGTTTTCAATAAAGAGTCTTTCTGTGCACTACAGAAGAGAACAAACTGATGTAAAATATAAAATACTACTTAGCGAGTAGTATGCCCCCCTCATGCATGAAACATTTGGGGAAGATCTGCTGTCTTACAGGTGGATTTAGGCAGCGGGATTACAAAGAAACTGAGCTAGCTATTTCTTTGTGTTATCCAGCTAAGTGTAAAGTTAAAGTTTTAGTAGAAATTTAGTAATATTAACATAACCATAAAATGCCCAAAAGAAAAAACAGTTCCCAAGGAAACTTCTCTGGTCCAAGGGTTTATACATACACATTTTCCTGTAGAAAGCACACTGGGTGCATTGAGATTACCCCCTGGGGCTGAGAATGGGTGTACCTAGAGAGATCATACACCTGATATTTAAACAGCATCTCCTGTTTTGAGATTTAAAACATCGATAACAACAACAAACTTTCCTATGTTTTTTGTTAGTTAAATGTGAATGAAAAAGTCTTGTCCACTCATCATAATTGGGAAGTTATTTCCTCCTTTATGCTTCCTCAAGCGGTTCTTATAAATTTTGGCTAAAGTTACCCATTTCTTGTTTTTGCAGAAAGTAGTAGTAAACAAATGTCTGGGTTTTTTGTTGTTGTTGTTATTGTTTGTTTTTTTAAGAACTAAACTTTTTGAAGAATTTATATTTCAGGACTTTCCCTACATTTTTTAAAAAGTCTAACTTTGTAGAAAATGAATTCCAATTCTGTTTAACTTCCCCCTAGTCACCAGCATAGGGCAGAATTACTAGATGACCATTTTGAAACAATTATTCATCTTCAGTATGGGGCATATAGACAAAGTGGTCCTAATCTTGAGATCGCACATTTGGAGAAGAACAGACTTGAAGTCTGCACAGTATCTCTTTATTGTTGATGATCTTGTAATCACAGCTGGATAACCATAGCTGTTTCACACACTTTCAAATTAAATCAAAAGTTGTGCCTTTATTTTTTTTTTTATCCTCAGTATAACTCTAAACCATCCATTCAACCTTAGCTGGATAATTATTTTACTTAATAATTTAAAGCATAAATGCACCTATGTCTCTGCAGTTGAGAAACACAGTTTATCACCATATTCTGTATCAGCATTTATCTCCTCATTTTCTATAGCTTAGCGGTAAGGGGAAGGTGAAGGTTGTGGGGCAGATACACAGGCTGTCTGAAGATGGGACCCTAAGACACATCAGTGAGAGATGAATGCAAAGTGTCAGTCCCATAAAGCATTTTTGAGGACTATTTAGTGGCATGAGAAGCTGCAGGATTAATACACTTCCCACAAATTTAATTTGAAGTTTAGTTAATAGAAAAAATATCTATGTATCATATGTTAAGGAGTAAACTTCATTTATTCAACAAAAACCTATCCTCTGTATCTGTAGTCACTGACTTGGTGATCTCATGCTGTGCTGTGGCTTTAAATACCTTTTGTAGGCAGCTGACACATGTTTTTATCAACAGCCTAGACATCTCTAAATCCCGGAGTTGTATATCCAACTGCCAACATAATCTCTCCACTCGGATGCCTAATAGGCATCTCAAACTCAGCACGTCCCTGATCAAGCTACTGACGCTCCGGTTCCCGTTTCTCAGAACAAAGGACTTGGAAGTGTTTCAGAACTTATTACTGCACGCCCCCCATGCAATCCATCAGGAAATCTCTTGTCACTTTTGGCCTCAAAATGTGTCCAGCATCAAAGCCTTTCTCCTACTGCCGCTGCTGGCACTGTGGTTCCAGGACACTAGCCTGTCTTGCCTGGGTTCTTGGACTCACCTCCTCACTGCTTGTTTTCCTGCCTGTTTTCTCCCACAGATGACTCTCAGCACAGCAGTCAGGGTGAGCCTGGGAAATGTTAAATCAGATCCCGTCAATCCTCCGCCCCAGTGGCTTCCCATGTCAGTTTAATAATACAAAGACACAATCCAGTTTTTAAAAGTGACCAAAGGATCTGAATAGGCATTTCTCCAAAGATAGGCCAGTGGCTAATGGATGCACGAAAAAATTGCTCAACATCATGAGACTTCAGAAATGCAAATCAAAACCACTATGAGAGAAGATACCATGTCACATTTCCCTAGGATGGCTGAAATAAGAAGACACATAATAACAAGTACTAGCAAAGACAGGGAAAAATTGGAGCCCGCATAAATTGTTGATGGGAATGTAAAACAGTAAGCACTGTAGAAGAGGTAGCAGTTCTAAAAAATGTTAAATATTGAGTTACCATATGACAGCAATTCCATTTTCCTAGGTATATAGCCAAGAGATGAAAGCGTACATCACAG
Organism: Enhydra lutris kenyoni; assembly: GCF_002288905.1. Classification (NCBI taxonomy): domain Eukaryota; kingdom Metazoa; phylum Chordata; class Mammalia; order Carnivora; family Mustelidae; genus Enhydra; species Enhydra lutris. The sequence continues at coordinate 33,716,622 of NW_019154093.1, forward strand.
AAAAACTTGTACACAAATGTTCATAGTAGCACTATTCATAATAGCCAAAAAAGTGGAAACAATCCAATGTCCATCAACTGAGGAGTGGATAAAGTGGTGCATCCATACAATGGAATATTTTTTGGCCATAAAAAGAGGTGAAATACTGATAGACGGATGGATGAACCTTGAAAGCATTGTGTTAAGTGAAAAAAAAGGCCAGTCACAAAAACCCACATACTGGATAATTCCATTTATCTGAAATGTCCAGAATTAACAAATCCGTAGAAACAAAGTGTAGGTATGTGGTCACCAGTGGCCGAGGGAAGGGGAAATGAGGAATGACTGTAATGGGCACAGAGATTTTGAAGGTACTTTGAAGATACCGAAAGCCGTTGGACTACAGATTTTAAAAGGGTGAGTTGTATAGTTTGTGAATTCCATCTCAATAAAAAATCATCAAAAAAACAAAGTCAAACAAAAAAATATGTAGGAACAGGGTGCCTGGGTGGCTCAGTGGGTTAAAGCCTCTGCCTTCGGCCCAGGTCATGATCCCAGGGTCCTGGGATCGAGCCCCACATTGGGCTCTCTGCTCAGCAGGGAGCCTGCTTCCCCCTCTCTCTCTGCCTGACTCTCTGCCTACTTGTGATCTCTGTCTGTCAAATAAATAAATGAAATCTTAAAAAAAAAAAATGTAGGAACAACCTAAATGTCTCATCAGCTGATAAGTGTGGTACAAACGTGGCATGGGTGATGAAGTGGTTCTAAGTTGATTGTGGTGATGTTTGCAAAACTCTGGAACTAAAGTCCATTGAATTGTGTGATTTAAATGGGTGGATTTTATGGTATGTGAATTATATCACAGTACATTTGCAAAATACAATGAATGAATGAACTCTCTAAACTACAAAAAACGTGTATCAGTTATTCTCTGGCTTTGTGGGGGAAATATCTTCAGGAATCCAGCCAATACCAAAATAATTCAACTTATGAAGGGAGGTTTAATTTAAACTTGTATTGTCATTTTTCTAGATTTTGTAGATTAAAAAAAAAAGATTTTATTTATTTAAGAGAGAGTAGAGAGCATGAGTGGGGGTAGGGGCAGAGAGAAAGGGAGAGAATCCCAAATAGACTTCTTACTGAGGTTGGAGCCCAATGCAGGGCTCCATCCCAGGACCCTGAGATTATGACCTGAGCAGAAATCAAGAGTCAGATGCTTAACTGACTGAGCCATCCAGGTACCCCTAGATTTTGTAGATTTGTCTTTGCAGGTTTTTTAACTTTGAAATTGAAAAATTTATTTTAAAAACACTTTTTTGAGGAGGACCCAAAATTGTATAAATCTCAGATCCCACAAATCTTTGGACTGTGCCTGGTCATAACAGTGATCAAAACAGACAAAAATTACTTATCATCCAGAGCTTTTATTTTAGTGGAAGAAGAAAAATAAAAAACCATATAAATAAATATATGGTAAGTGCTTCTGGGGAACTTGATCAAAAAAGACATGACTGCAGTTGACCCATGAGCTGGATCCGGGTTCTCTGAGGCTCCTTACTTCCTCCCCTGTCACTGGGATGTGGGTTCCACTTGCCTTTCCTGCTCTCAGAAGCTGCTCCAAGGACAGGGCCTTGAAATGGTGATGTGATGTAGAAAACACCTGCATGGTATATGTGACTGAGCCCAATTAGGGCCTCTTTATAAGCTTTTAAGATTTGGAGGGCGGGTACAGGGATCTACTTTTCTGGCTGCTGCCCAAGACAAGCCTGCGTGTAAGTTCCCTTAGCTATTATTAAAATTGCCACCTACCAACCTGGAGTGGCCTGACCTTCTTTGGTCTCCCCCGGTCCTCTGCATCATGGGGCTTGTTTCTGATTACACAAGGAAATCTGAGAGGGTCATGAACCTACAGGTGCCATGGTGGGGAAAATAAAGTAGGGCAGGGGGTTAAGTACGTGGGGCCTTGTGACTTTAGATAGGGTAGCATGTCTCATAGGCTTCCTCTTACAGAAGCCATTTGAGTACAGGCTCAAACAGGTGAGAAGGAGAACAATGTAGATTTCAGAGGACAAGTCAATCTCCGGACACATCCTTATAAATAGTTCTGTTGGTGTTTTTCCGGAAGAGCAAAGGTGGGTTGAAGATTATATGTGTTTTTTGTGAAACCAAATCTCAACAGTTCTTGAGAATACTGTCCCCCTCAACCAAAGTATGTGTTTTTATGTTTTAAAAAGTATTACTAATTCATTCAAGGAAAAAAAGAAATAAAAAGCAACCTCAGTGTTCTTTTAAATGGAACATATATTTAAAAACTGGTGATATTGAATCCTTTTTTCATACTTTTTTTCCTCTCTCTTTTGTGAATTACTTACATTTCTTTTAGGGCATTTCTCTTTTTTATTGGTACATAAGAATTTTGTGCATATTAAGAATTGAAGTATTTTATATATTATGCAATTTTTTTTTTTAGATTTTATTTATTTATTTGACAGACAGAGATCACAAGTAGTCAGAGAGGCAGGCAGAGAGAGAGGAGGAAGCAGGCTCCCTGCTGAGCAGAGAGCCCGACCTGGGGCTAGATCCGAGGACCCCGGGATCATGACCTGAGCCAAAGGCAGAGGCCTTAACCCACTGAGCCACCCAGGCGCCCCCACAATGTATTTTAAAAATCATTTTTAAATATTAAAATCATATTTAAATATTTTAAAAATTATCTAGGAAGAGGTAGTCCTGTGATTTTTAAACTTTATGTAATTTTCCTACCTACAGAACTTTTTGAGTTTTGGGTAGCCAAATAGATTAATTTTTTTTCCCTAAAAATCTGAATTTGTATGTATTTTTAGAAAGTTCTTCTTGGTTTCAAGAGAAGAGAAACATATTCACCTAAAGCGTTCATGGGTTCATTAAAAATGCATTTATCTTTAATTCACCTGGAATTTACTTTGGTGAATGATAGGATGCAATAATCTCTCTCTGGATATCTTTACCAGGTATCTTAGCTGCTTAGTAAGTTGGGTAAATAATTCATTTAATTTCAAATATCACCTTTAACATATAATAGAAATTTATATTCACCTATTTTATTTCTAGATTCTTCTCTCCTGTCCTTTTTTTGACGTATATGTGTTCCCAAACTGAACTGGTACCACATTTAAAAAAATGTATGGTTTTATAATATGCTTTTAAATTTGGTAGAAAAACTCTGCAGTGATTTTCCTTCTTTTCCTTAAAACATAATTCCAAGTACTTTCATCATTTATAGCTTGAGAAATAAAAAATATATAAAATAGCTCTTGATCTAGGAAGTGAAGCTGTGTGTTAGTTGAGACTCTGACGAGGTCATGGTCAGAAGACAAACCGCATTGTAACCGAGATAACCCAGGTGAATCTCCAGGTGCTCAACAACTTTTAGGGACCTGCTGAGTCTCCTGTATTTCTGGGCAGCAGTAGCAATTAGAGGAGCTTAAGTTCACCTGTTTTATCAGCTGAAATTGATTTTGGTTTGGATTTATCTGGAGTCTATATATTTTAATCAAGACAAATACAGCTAGCACATATTAGGAACTCTAAACATGAAATGGCAATGTGATTGATAAGGAGTTTCTTAGAGAAGGGATAGTGTAGTAAGATTAAATAGCTTTAGCTAAAAGTAGGTTTATTTTAAGAGATTAGATTATGACCTCTATTTTAGCCTCTGCTTTTTCGGTCTTTGGCAATTTAGGACTACATGATGTCTTTTTTTTTTTTTTAAGATTTTATTTATTTGACAGACAGAGATCACAAGTAGGCAGAGACCCACAGAAAGAGAGGAAGGGAAGCAGGCTCCCTGCTGAGCAGAGTGCCCCATGCAGGGCTGGATCCCAGGACCCTGAGATCTTGACCTGAGCTGAAGGCAGAGGCTTTAACCCAGTGAGCCTCCCAGGCGCCCCTACATGATATCTTATTAAAGATGTCTTTTGGGGGCATCTGGGTGGCTCAGTGGCTTAAGGCCTCTGCCTTCGGCACAGGTCATGATCCAAGGGTCCTGGGATCGAGCCCCGCGTTGGGCTTTCTGCTCAGCGGGGAGCCTTGCTTCCTCCTCTTTCTCTGCCTGCCTCTCTGCCTACTTGTGATCTCTGTCTGTCGAATAAATAAATGAAATCTTAAAAAAAATAAATAAAGGTGTCTTTTGTTGATTTTCAAGTCTGTCTCTTTCAAACCAGGGGGAAATTGTCAAGTTCTTCCTTTTCAGTTTGTTTTGGTTTGACATGACCCTTAAAAACATGGGACTAGTGTCCAAGCTGATAACGGAGTTAAATTAGCTCACAGGTAGACCTAATTCACATACCACACAATTCACCCATTTGAAGTGTGCAGCGCAATAGTTTTTAGTATGTACGCAGAGTTGTGCGATGGACAACACAATTTTAGAACATTTTCATCACTCAGATGAAATCTGTGTTCAACAGCAGTCACTCATTTCCCCCCTCCTAACTGTCTCAGTCTTAAAAAAAAAAAACCACTAATCTGCCACTTTCTGTCTCTATGGATTTGCCTACAGGGGACTTCTCGTATAAATGGAATCATAAGGATGCCTGGGTAGCTCAGTTGGTTAAGTAGCTGCCTTTAGCTCAGGTCTTGATCCCAGTCCCACATCGGGCTCCTTGCTACTCCAGGAGCCTGCTTCCTCTCCGCCTGCTGCTCCCCCTACTTGTGATTGCTATCTGTCTGTCTCTCTCTCTGATAAATAAATAAATAAAATCTTAAAAAAATAGAAATGGAATCATATAGGGTCTTCTGTGACTGGCTCCTTACACTTAGCATATTTTCTTTTTATTCTATTTTATTATTAAAATATAGTTGGCATTTTTCTTTTTAAAAATATTTTTTAGGTGTGCCTGGGTGGCTCAGTGGGTTAAAGCCTCTGCCTTCGGCTCTATCATGATCCCAGGGTCCTGGGATTGAGCCCCACATCGGGCTCTCTGCTTAGCAAGGAGCCTGCTTCCCCCTCTCTCTCTGCCAGCTTGTGATCTCTGTCAAATAAATAAGTAAGTAAATAAATATTTTTTATTCATTTATTTTTGACAAATAATTGCCAAATATTTAAGGTGAACAACATGATGTTTTGATAGACATATGCGTTGTGAAATGATTACCACATTCAAATTAGTTAACACATCCGCCACCTCCCATAGTTAGAATATTTTTATGTGTATGTGGTGAGCACACTTGGGATTTATCCCATCTGTGAATTTCAAGTATACAATACATTATTATGAACTATAGTCACCAAGCCATACATTAGGTCTCCTAACCGTATTCATCTTATAACAGAAGCCTTGTACCCTTTGAGCAGCCTCTCTCTGTTTCTTTCCCCCATGCTGCCACTCCTAGCCCCTAAGAATCACCATTCTACCCTGTTACAATGAGTCTGACTTCAAAAACAATTTTTTTTTTTTTTTTAGATTCCACACGTAAGAGATAACCATATGGTATTTGTCTTTCTCTGTCTAGCTTATTTTACTTATATAACGTCCTCCAGGTTCAGGTTCAGCCGTGTTGTTGCAAATGGCAAGATTTCTTCCTTTCTCATGGCTGTATAATATTCCATTGCACATCTATATACTGTATCTTCTTGATCCACTCATCTACAGATGGACATTTAGGTTGTTTCCATATGTTGGGTACTCTGAAAAATGCTGCAATGAACATGGGAGTGTAGATGTCTCTTTGAGATACTGATTTTGTTTCCTTTGTGTATATACCCAAAAGTGGGATGGCTGGATCGTGCGGTAATTCTATTTTTGGTTTCTTCAAAAATTGAGACATCATTAAAATAGAACATCATGTTAGTTTAAGATGTACAATGTATTAGTTTGATTCACTTATGTATTGCAATATAATTACCACTGTAGTATTAGCTAGCAACTCTCTCACACCTCATATAATTATTTCTTTCTTGTGGTGAGAACAATTAAGATCTAGTCTTTTAGCAATGTTGGAGTTTAATCTACAGTATTGTTGACTATTATCATTATGTTGTGCATTAGATATCTAGAAATATTTATCCACTAGTTGCAAGGTTGTGACCTTAAACATTTCTCCAATTCCCCCACCCCCAGCCCCTAGTAACCACCATCAACTCTCAGTTTTTATGAGCTTAGTTTTTTTAGATTCTACATATAAGTAATATCAAAACAGTATTTGTATTTCTGTATCTGACTTATCTCAGCATGATGCTTTCAAAGTCCATCCATGTTGTGGCAAATGGCAGAATTTCCTTCATAGCTGAATAATGGTCCATTGTAGGTAAGTGGATACCACATCTTCTTTATCCATTCATCCACTGATGAACGCTTAGGTTGTTTCCATATCTTGGCTATTCTGAACAATGCTGTGATGAATGTGGTGTGCAAATATCCCTTTGGGATACTGATTTCAAGTTGTTTGGATAAATACCCAGGAGTGGGGTTGCTGGATTTTATGGCAGTTCAATTTTTAATTTTTTTGAGGAAATTCCATACTGTTTTCTGTAATGGCTGTACCATTTTACATAATCCCCAACAGTGTTATAAACATTCTCTTTTCTACATATTCTTGCCAACATTTGTTATCTCTTGTCTTTTTGATAAATAGCCATCCTAATATGTATGAGGTAATAACCCCTTGTGGTTTTGATTTGTTTTTCCCTGATGATGAATGATGTTGAGCATCTTTTCATATATCTATTGGCCATTTGTATGTCTTCTTTGGCAAAATATCTATTCAGGTCCTTTACCCATTTTTAAATTGGATTATTTACTTTTTGCTAGTATATTGTATAATTCTTGATATATTTTGGATATTAATCCCTTATCAGACATATGGTTTGCAAATATTTTCTCCCATTTAGTAGGTTGCTTTTTCAATTTATTGCTTCCTTTGCTGTGCAGAAGCTCTTTAGTTTAATGTATCCACTTTTTTTTTTAAAAGATTTTATTTATTTATTTGACAGACACAGATCACAGGTAGGCAGAGAGGCAGGCAGAGAGAGAGGAAGGGAAGCAGGCTCCCTGCTGAGCAGAGAGCCCGATGTGGGGCTCGATCTCAGGACCCTGAGATCATGACCTGAGCCGAAGGCAGTGGCTTAACCCACTGAGCCACCCAGGTGTCCCTAATATATCCACTTTTTTTATCTTATTGTTTGTTGCCTGGGTTTTTGGTGTCTGATCCAGGAAACCATTGCCAAGGCCCATGTTAAAGATCTTTTTCTGTATGTTTTCTTCTAGGAGTTTTATAATTTTAGATCTTACATTGAAGGTTTTGATCCATTTCAGGTTATTTTTTTGTGAGTGGTGTAAGATAGGGATCTGATTTCTTGTGCTGTCTTGGTGATATTTAAAAATACATGCTCCCTTACCTTCAGCACTGTTTTAAAAACAGACTGCTAGAGGTCATTCCTAATGAACTGTGAAAACTTCTCCTACAATTTCTATTTTGCCCTCTCTACTTTTCTTTTCATGTTAGTCTGTGGATCTGTGTCTTCCTGAACAATGAGTCAGAAAGTGATTCTAGTGTCAAAAGTATGGATCTTAGAAATTTGGGTGCAACAGTTATCTCCTGTGGTGGTTAAGTTTATATATCACCTTGACTGGCCATGGGGTTCTCTGGTATTTGTTTTTTCTGAGTGTGTCTGTGGGGGTGTTTCTGGATGAGATTAACATGAGAATCAGTATTCCCTCCCCAGTGTGGGTGGGCCTTATCCAATCAGGCAGAACATGACTAGTACAAAAAAGGCTGAGTAAAAGAACATTCATTCTCTCTGTCTTCAAGTGAGGACACTGATTTTCTCCTGTCTTGAAACTTGGGCTTGGGCTAGAACTTATACCATTAACTCTCTTTGTTCTTGGAATTTCAATTCTCCTGCATCTCCAGTTTGTTGACCACAAATTTTGGGACTTCTCAACCTCCATGTTCATGTGAGCAATTCCTTGTAATAAATCACCCCTCCCTCACCCCATTCTCAGCATATGGATGGATGGATAGATAGATAGATACATACATAGATCTGTTGGTTCTGTTCTCTGGAAAACCCAGATTAATCTAATTTTCATTTGTTTTCTTTTTTTTTTTTAAGATTTTATTTCTTTGTCAGAGAGAGCGAGAGAGCACACAAGCCAGAGGAGTGGCAGGCAGAGGGAGAAGCATGCTCCTTGCTGATCAAGGAGCCCCCTGAGAAACTTATCCCAGGATTCTGGGATCATGACCTGAGCTGAAGGCAGATATCTTTTTTTTTTTTAAAGATTTTACTTATTTATTTGACAGAGAGTGAGATCACAAGTAGGCAGAGAGGCAGGCAGAGAGAGAGGGGGAAGCAGTCTCCCCACTGAGCAGTGAGCCTGATGCGGGGCTCGATCTCAGGTCGCTGGGATCACTACCTGAGCTGAAGGCAGAGGCTTAACCCACTGAGCCACCCAGGCGCCCCCTGAAGGCAGATTCTTAACCAACCGAGCCACTTAGGCATCCCAATCTAATTTTCTTGCTATTTTTATATCAACTTCAATTCTTTGCCTCCCATCTCATTGGACTGATGGCAAACTCAACTCTAGTTTTTTTGAAATTGAAACTTAGGGCAACATAGAGAACCCAGATCTTAAGGCGCAGGGCAAGTTTCTACCTCTCTAGCCATTGACCCTTATCCACCATGAGTCACTGTGGAGATACTCATTGCCTCCAGTTACATGATCTTCTTTAGGACCAGGGCTTTCTGCACCTTTAGGGCCACCATTGGTGCAAGGGCATCTATAATGAGGCTTTAAACCAGAAAGCTCCTTTCCCTTTCTGGTCTTTTTTTTTTTTTTTTTAATTTAATTTTATTTTTTTAAAGATTTTATTTATTTATTTGACAGAGAGCGATCACAAGCAGGCAGAGAGGCAGGCAGAGAGAGAGGAGGAAGCAGGCTCCCCGCTGAGCAGAGAGCCCGATGCGGGGCTCGATCCCAGGACCCTGAGATCATGACCTGAGCCGAAGGCAGCAGCTTAACCCACTGAGCCACCCAGGCGCCCCCCTTTCTGGTCTTTGTACCATCACAGAGTACTGCTAGGGATTAGGGCACGAGTCCTGGTTGCTGAGGGATTGACTTCACTATTGTTACGATGTCAGTTCTCCCCAAACCGATCTATAGATTCAGTATAGTCTTAATCAAAATCCCAGCAAGATTTTTAGGAGAAATTAATATACACCCTGATTGCTAGACTTATTATAAAGTTAGGACAATGTGATATTGGAGAAAGGGTATTCATGTGGATCAATGGAATAGCATCAAGGATTCAGAAATAGACCCACAAATAGATGGTCAAAATGATTTTGGATTAAAAAAATTCTAAGGTGAGGAGACACAGAAGTGAGTAGGACAAATTCTTTGCCCTTGTTGAGCTTACCTTCAAATGGATAAGACAAATAACTACATTTTTAAAGTTAACAAATATTTGAATAATAACACTTAATTGTGAATAATGAAGAAATAAGTTGGGATAAAGGCATAGAGAATGACTTGCAGGATGGGCTACTTAAATAGGCTAAGTGGAGTGGATCATTGAGTGAAGGTATAAATAAGAAGGAATAAACGTGATATGACCTATTTTTAGGGTACACAATTGTATAATTCTGGTTTTGTTGTTCACTCATCCTTTTAATAATTTTTTGCTAAGCACTTACTATGTGCCAGATAGTATGTGTGGTGGGGATATAGTAGTGAACAAAACAGACAAAACCTCCACCTCCATGCAGCTTAGTGTTTTTGGTAGGGAAGCAAAAAAATAAACTGTACAAATAAGTAAAATGTATGTTAAATGCTAGAGCAAAAATATAAAGGAAGGGATCAATGTGGTGTATGTGAGTGTGCTTGTGGGTGTGGCCACAGTGATGCTCATTTAAGATACAATGGCCAGGAAAGGCTTACTTAGAAAATAACATTTGAAGAAAGTGAAGAAGACGTGGCTATTGGGGTGGCAGTGGAGGAAGATGACCCAAGAAGAGGAACAAGCAAATGCAAAGGTCCTGGGGTGGAACACACTTGGCTACCAAGGAACATTCAGGGGAAGAATGGAGGATGCATAGGGGTTAGATCCTGCAGGCCATTGACTTGCTTAGAGATGAAAAGCCAGTCGAAGGATTTGAACAGGAGTCGCATGATATAACTTAGCTCTTGATGGGATTCTTGTGTTTCAATTAAGATTATTTTATAAAGAAGCAGAGAAGAAAAAAAAAAAACCCAACTTGCTTTTACAAATTAACTGTGTTTGTCTTTGAAAGTAGAGGGAAAGAAACCAACAAACCACAGAAAACATAAATTAATTTCGTTCAGGGACAGACAGCTAAAGCAATGACGGTGAATCACAGAGTCATCGAATCAGTTATGTCCAAAGTACTCAGGAAATGGTTCCGTCCCTAATTAATCATTCCACATTGTTAAACTCTGGAGATAAATTTAGCTGGCGGAACGAAATGAGTTCTGGTGAAAACATGTTTCCAGTGAGGTTGGCAAAAAATGCTGTGTAAAACCAAAATAACCCAAACTATGTCCTAATAGTGTTGCGCTTGGTGAGCCACACCCCCAGCAGTGACCAGTTGGTTGTCTGTCCCTGAGTCACGAAGACTGAGGATGTTCAAATTTCCTGTGGCCGGAGGGGCTGGGTTGGTGAGGAGGGACAAAGTTGAAAAGCCCTGAAACATTCCGAGGCTTCGGTGCTACCGCCCTCTCGTGGCAGTTCCGGGCATTGACTTTGGTGTAATTTCATCATTTGCTGTCAGGACTCAACATTTGTTTAAGTTTCAACCATTAAAAAAAGGAAAGTGACTTCTAAGTCCTAGCCCTTGGACTGCATTCACTTAATTAATTAAATGAACAGGGGGGAAAGTTGCTATTTTATTGGCTAGCAGCATGATTCTTCCGAGGAGAAGACTGGTTTTTGTTTATTTAAACTCTCAGGAGCCAGTTGAGGTCCAGAGCTGAGACCCCAGACCGGTAAAGGGGTTGAAATGCGTTGCACAATAAAGGAAGAGGGGTTTGGGCTTTGCATCAGAATGAGGAAGTGCTCGTGACTTTGGGGAGGGAGGAAATACTCTGGAGGAGGAGTTCAAGGAGGAAGGACCAAGAAATCCTGGCTGCAAGGGCCAGGACCTGAGGCCTAAACTGCCCAGGAGATGTTCCTTTGAGGATGACATCCCAAGGACTTTGGAGAACACAGTCTCAATAAAAAGCTTTCAGTTTATGGCTGGGCGAGGTTGATGCCCTCCCGGCTTCCCCTCTGCCACTCCCTCCCTGGCCCAGACTCTCCAGCCTGTGATGCACACTATTATTGGCCCTGGGGTTCTGGTCTATAGAGAAAAGGGAAGATTTGAGAACAGGGGAAAGATTGCTTGTTGAGGCTAATGTGAGCTAAGAGAGGAGGACAGGAGGCAGCTGTGTAAGTCACAGAGTAAAGATGAAGAATTCAGAAAAAAAATGACAAAGAGATGAGTGAGAGAAATATAAGCCACCCCAAATGCCTCAGAAATGTTTGTTGGGGGAAGACCCTCCCATGTGTGGGTTGAGAATCAAGCCAGTTTTGTCTTGTTTTGTTTTTAGAATTATAACATGGAAAGAGGATTCCCCAAATGTTGGTCGACTTTGGGACACTGAAGTGGTGATACGGTTATATGGGTGTATTATCAGCTAGCGCTTTGCTACCTGCAAGGATTTGGGACTGGGACTTGAAAGAAATTGTTATATGAAAAATATATTAAAATGTGGTGAAATTCTGGGCACCATGATTTATAAGAGCTCATGCCTGGAAACAATCCAAATGGCCATCAACTGTAGATAAATACATTGTGGAATGTTTATGTGACAGAATGCTACACAACAGTAAGAGTGAATGGTCCATAGCCACATGGGAAGCTCTGAATGAATCTCACAAACAGAATGTGGAGGGAAAGAAACCAGATCCAAATGGATACATATTGAACGATTTCATTTATAGACTGCAGAAAAATAGGCAAACTAACCCAAGCTATTTACCCTGCGGCCTATGGTAACAGCAGGAGACAGGGAGTGGCGGGGGGGGGGGGGGGGGCTCTGGGAATACCGGAATGTTCTGTTTCCTGATAAGTGTTGGATACAGAGCAGTTTTAAGTTTGTGAAAGGTTACTAAGTTGTACACTTACAACATGTACACTTTTCTACGTGTATGTGTAGAGGAAACTTTGTTTCTCCTTAACTCTCACAGAACTACCACACTCTCAACAATTCCCACACCAACCAGTTCTGTGACACCAGCTGGGTGTCCTCCGATTTTAGTCAATTCAGACACTGTCTACCTGCGATAACATCAGATCCCATAGGTTCAGGGCTCAGTCCTGTAAGGCTGCCCCGCCCCCCTTCAGTTGTCAGTCTCAAGTCCAGGTTGTTACCTCTGCTTCTGACAGATTGCCTAAAAATCAGATGTTGCCATGACCCCTTCTTTGGGTTTAGTTGATGCGCTAGAGCAGGTCACAGAACTCAGGAAAACAGTTTACTGTCAGCTTATTGTAAGAGGATATGATAAAGGATACAGATGAGCGTCCAGATGGAAGAGATATGTAGGGTAAGGTGTGTGGAAAGAGGCATGGAGCCCCTGTGGCCTCTCTAAGGGCCACTCTCCCAGCACCTCCATGTGCTCTCCAACTTGGAAACTCTCCAAACCCCATACTTTTGAAATTTTTATGAAAGCTTCATCACACAGCCATGAGGGATCATTAACGCCACTCCTAGCTTCTTCCCTCTCTGGAGAATGCAGGGGTGAGACTGAAATGCCAAGCTTCTACTCATACCTTAGTCTTTCTTGTGACCCACCCCCACCAGGAGCCATCCAGGAGTCCACCAAAAGTCACCTCATTAGAACAAAAGACATTGCTCTCACCCAGGAAATTCCAAGGGACTTAGGAGCTCCTGGCAGGAAGCAGTGTCAAAGACCAAATATCAGAACAAAAGATGCTCCTAGTGCTCTTACCACTAGGAAATTACAAGGGTTTTAGGAACTCTGTGCAGGGAACCAGACCAATATAGGTATTTTTTCCCTTTTATCTCACAGAGTGTCATACCTCAATAAAAAACAACAACAACAAATAGCAAACAAACAAACACCTTAGGAATGCAAAGATCAAGTCAGGGTGCCAGGGGCATGCTAACATGATAGCAATAGTCCAATTCTGGTAACATGGCTCATTATGCTAACTTCTCTTCCTTGCTCAAAATTTTACTACAGATATAAGTGCTGGAAAGACTGAAAACGGGAAAAAAAAACCAAGTCATTATTTGCAGACTATTATGATGTACTTAGGAAATCTATAGATTATTAGAAAAAATGTTTATCAAGCTTAATAGGTACAGATCAATATAAAAAGCAATTGCTTTCCTATATGCCAGTAAAAATTAATTAGAAATACATTTTTCTTTTCTTTGAAGATTTATTCATTTTATTTTTATTTATTTGTTTTTAAGATTTTATTTATTTATTTGACAGAGAGAGAGATCACAAGCAGGCAGAGAGGCAGGCAGAGGGAAAGGGGGAAGCAGGCTCTCTGCTGAGCAGTGGGCCTCGATCCCAGGACCCTGAGATCATGACCTGAGCTGAAGGCAGAAGCTTAACCCACTGAGCCACCCATGCACCCAGATTTATTCATTTTAAAGAGAGAGTACAACGCCCATGTGTGAGCATGTGAGTGGGGGAGGGGCAGAGGGAGAGAGAGAGAAAGAATCTCCAGGAGACCCCCTGTGAGCCACAGAGCCTGATGTGTCCCCATCTCACAACCCTCAAAGTGGGACGCCTAACTGACTGATCCAACCAGGCATCCCAGAAATATACTTTTCTAATGTATAGTACCTAGGATAATAACTCTTACCAAGAAACGTGCAATGCCTTCTTAGGGAAAAACTTTGAAATTTTATTGCAGCACATATAACCATTAAATGAATAAAAAAGATACACTGTGTTTAACTATTAAGGGATTAAATAGTAAGCAGTTAATAAATATTGATATGTGATTAAGTGAAATAATGCTGAAAAGGGCCATATCTTAGTACTTTGTTTGGTATCTTTTCTTCACGTAGCACCAGAATAGTACCTGGCACACTGTAGGGACTCAAATACTGAAAGGATGAAAACAAAGGAAGGAGGGGAGAGGAAGAAAGGATGAATAACTTTATGTGAAAGGACTGGCACTGGGTCAAAAAATTATTAAACATTCTGGGGCGCCTGGGTGGCTCAGTGGGTTAAAGCCTCTGCCTTCGGCTCGGGTCATGATCCCAGGGTCCTGGGATAGAGCCCCACATCGGGCTCTCTGCTCAGCAGGGAGCCTGCTTCCCTTCCTCTCTCTGCCTGCCTCCCTGCCTACCTGTGATCTCTGTCTGTCAAATAAATAAATAAAATCTTTGAAAAAAATTATTAAATATTCTGAATTCTTTGTATCCTCTTACAATTTGTGGTTTGCTAACATCTACTTGCTTCATTGTGATAATGTGTGTTTGTACAGTCACCTCTAGCTTACAAAGCCGGTTCATTTCATGCTTTCATGTAGTCCACGTAGCACTGTGAAAAATTGTCACTGGGAAATCTGAATGTTCTCCAAGCCTTACATCAAAAATAACCTGGCTGTTACTACGACCCAAGTTTTCTGACTTCAAGGGGAGTGACTTAGTACTCTACAAGTGCCAACGTCAGTGGGCAACAAGTGGGTTATGGATTGCCGTCATAAAGGGACGTTTTTGAGAGTGGAAGTAGGTACCACTCATTATGCTGGCACAACAGGTGTAAATTGGGCTGGGCCAGGTGCATGTGAGATACAGTCACCCTGACTGTGGATGAAAACGGAGTAGGAGTTAATCCTTTTCATGGGCAGCACATGTCCGAAGACCTTTACCAAGCTATGGGGACTGTATACGCTCCCCCTGGCTGTGTTTAATGAGTTTTTGATCAAAGTCAATAATCAATAACTTAGTAAAGAACACCTAAGAATTGAAGTTTGCTTTTTGTAAGAGGAAGGTCACTTGCTTAGAGGGGTTGATTTGCTGCCTGCATGTGGGACAAAGGGAGTGTCCTTCTTGCTTTTGTCCTCCTAACCACGCATGGCATTTCTTGTTCGTGGGTCCAACACAGTGTGAATAAGGTAGTGTTGGGAGCTGGCTGTAATTTCATCTTCCTGCTTGAAGTCTTTTATAATGTGAAGATAGTGAGTGGATCTGTGAGTAAACTCATTACTAGGAACAGTCATACTTGTTTTCCTGTGAAGCTTTTGGTGATTACATTAGCTGAATAGAGGGTTTTCTTTAACTGCAAATCTTTCAATGTATAGTATTTTTAGCATGTATAGTATGTCTTAGCAATTTTAAGTCATTGACATGTAAAGATGTTGATCTTAGTGTTTTTTTTAAACATGTTCCATTTCTGCAAATAAACAAGAAAATTTCAACTTAAAATAGAAGGCTAAGTCAATTTCGCAATTACATGTTTTAAATTAACTTGCTAGATCTCAAACAGGTGAAAACTCTCTTAATACTCCAAGTGCATAAAACATCAAATATGCAGATTTAATACAGAAACATTAATATTTTGTGGTTGACTCTCTTCAACATTTCTATACTTAATTTTAAATCTTTCTGAGGATAAAGTTGTTTTCCAACTAAGAAAAAAAAATTATGTCTTCTCAAGTCACTGGGGGAGACTTTAGCCAAAAAGACTACATAATGACCAGAGACATTAGCAGTGGGGCTGACTGTATTGTTTCTTGTTGGGGGCCCCCAATGAATCTTTTTACTTGGTTAAGTACTTAGAAGCAGATTTTCTGGGTTGAGTGATAAATGTACATTTAACTTTCTAATAAACTGGTATTTTGTTTTCCGAAGTGGCTATACCATTTTGTTATTCCTACCAGCAATATAATGACAGTCCCACTTCAGCATACTCAATAATATAAGAAATTGTTAGTTTTTAAATTTAGCCATTCTAATAGGTGTGTAGTGATATCTCATTGTGGTTTTAATATGCATTCACCCTAATAAACAATGATGTTGAAATATTTTTGTGCACTTAGCGTATCTGTGTCTTTAGGTAAGTGTCCATACAAATCTTTGGTTCATTTCTTTGTTGGGTTGTTTGACTTATGAGCATTAAATTTTGAAAATTATTTTGTCCTGGGCTTGTCTTTTCATTTTCTGAAGAGCATCTTTGCAAGAACAGAAATTTTGGGTTGCCCGGGTGGCCCAGTCCGTCACGTGTCTGCCTTTGGCTCAGGTCATGATCCCAGGGTCTGGGATCAAGAGTTCCATATCTGGCTCCTTGCTCAGTGGGGAACCAGCTTTTCCCTCAGCTTGCCACTCCCCCTGCCTGTGCACTCTCACTCTCTCTCTCCCCCTCTTTCTCTGACAAATAAATAAATAAATAAAATCTTTTTTTTTAAAGGAAGAACAGAAATTTTAAATTTTGATGAAGTTTAATTAATTTTTTTGGTGGACCATGCTTTTGGTATCATCTTAGAAGCCTTTGCCTAACCTAAAGCTATGAGATTCTTCTCCTATGTTTTCTTCTAGAAGTTTTATACTTTTAAGTTTTAGATTTGGGCTTGTGGTCCATGTGAATTAATTTTTTGTGTAGGAAATGAGTTATGAATTGAGATTCTTTTTTTTTTTTTTTTTTTTGCTGCTCATGGATATCCAATTGTTCTAGCACCATCTGTTGAAAGGTTATCTTTCTCCTTGAATTGCCTTGTGCATAATTATAAAAAAATAAATCAACATATGTGTGAATCTTTTTCTGGACTCTACAATCTGTTCCATTGATTTTCTTTTTTTTTTTTATGACTACCATTTCTCCAATACCACACTGTCTTAACTAATGTAACTCTATGTATAATAAGCCTGAAAATAGATAGTATGTTAGGTGTCACTTTAAAAAAAAGGTCATGCTGGCATTTTGATTGGAATTGCACTGAACCTGTAGATTAGTTTGGGTAGAATTGACATCTTAACAATAATTGAGCCTTCTGATCTATGAACATGGTTTGTCTCTCTATTTACTTAGGTCCTCTTTGATCTCTTTCACCAGTATTTTGTTTTCAGCATATAAAACTAGTATGTATTATATTTATCCCCAAGTATTTTGTGGGTTTTGTTTTTGTGTGCTTTTAATTTTTTAAAATTTTAGCTTCTAATTATTCATTGCTAATATATGGGAATAGGATTTTTTAAAAATCTGACTTTTATGAGTTTTGGGATGTCTCCAAGACCACACTGAGATCTAATAATTTGCTAGAAGGACTCACAGAATTTAGCACTGTTGTCACAGTTATGGTTTATTACAGCAAAAGGACATAGATCAATTTTAGCTGTGGAACAAAGTTCTTAGGGTAGGGATCAGGAGAGATGACATGCACAGAGCTTCAAGTTGTCCCCTCCCAGTGGAGTTGTGTGGACAGCATTGATTTTTTTCCAGCCACAGTGTATTACAATATGCAGGTTATTGCCAGTCAGGGAAGCTCACCCAAACCTGGCATCTGGAGTTTTTACTGAGGATTGGCCAGGAAGACACCTGTGGGGTTACCACTTGTAGGGCTAACGTCAGTCTCCAGCTTTTGCAAAGGTGGGGCTGATTCCATGTGGCTCAAGGCCCGCATCATAAATCACATTGTTAGCCCAGACCACATGATGTGGCAGAAGCCCCTCACCCTTGGAAGACCCCCATCTTGAATAAACATATTGTCAGCTGTATGAGATAGCCACCAGCAAAACAATCGGGCAAGGAAGTAGGTCCCCCCACCCCCATACCCATGAAGTTCCCTCTTCTAGCTCACCCTGGCTAGCCTAGATAACAAACTGTGTGAGGCTCCTGTTCAGCATCCTAATTCCTGCTCTTATGCTTTGAATTAGCCAATGAACCCATGACACACTGGACATCCTACCCTCAGACTCTAAAGGCAGAACCACGTCGTGGCCAATGTGTCTGAGGATCAACTCTACTGCTCTGGTGACTCCCGGGGGTGAGAGAGCTAAAGCAGCCTCCAGGAGCTCCCACAGAAAGACTTTCCCTCCAGTATCACCCCAGTTCATCCCTCAGTGTGAACCAAGCTCTTAAATTTTTTCATCTAAATTTGAGATTTGAGGTTTATGTGTAGTTGTCAAAACGGTTCTCAGCAGTGTGCTTGCTTAGATGAAAGAATATTATTCATGCCACAGTTCTGATCTCATGGATCAGAGAGATCACTGTGGGGACCTATGTTTGCAATAATTCCTGGCCCTCTGCAGGTAAGCAGCCTCACACTGTTGTCACATTTCAGTTTGTTTGTCATACAAGTTTTATAGGCCCAAACTCCACAGGCATTCATATATTATAGGCTAACCCAAGGCTGCATCAATTCTAATACGTTGATGGTGATGCTGTAGGCTAGGAAGGCCTGAGGCACTCGCCTGGGCTTGTGTTACTCCCAGTGAGCCCCACAGACATTTCCCCCAATGGGGCCAATGCCATGGTTGGATCAACCCTTGTGGTTCTTATGATCGCAAGACACACATCAGCAAAAACCTTCAGGGAGCTTTGAGGAACAAGATTTAATACCCACAAATCGTGGAGGGTACACAGCACACCTGAAGGCCAAACAGGAAGATGATGGGTAAAGAAAGAGAGCACGGATCTGAGGCTCTGCTTTTAACTGTTGACTCCTCAAACACTTAACAATTAATTTAGTACTTAAGTAGTTGGCTTAAGTTTGGCTGTTGACCAGAAGCTTGATGATAACAAAGAGAGTCAATGAACACATATTTTTAATATTAAATGTAACATATACTGTATTCTTATAATAAGGTGATACTAGGTAACAAAAATTCAACTGACTAAATTTTAAAGATGTAGTTAGCTTTATTAATCAATTCATGAATTGGGCGTTATCCCATCTAGCAAGTAGAGGGGGGCGCTCCAAAGGGCTATAGAAAAGAGGTTTTTAAAAGCAGAAGAGTGGAAACAAGGAATTTATTAGTAACAATCCACTGTTTTTTTTGGCAAGGTTGCCCTCCTAAGAGGAATGGAATATCAGTAAATTTCCTAGTGCTAATCAGGAAATTCCCATCTTAACTGGTTAAAGGTTGAAACTGCAGTAAGGGTAAGGACCTAGTTAGTCTTGGTTTAATGATTTAAAGTCTTAATTTAAGTGGCATCAACTTGGGCCTGTGGTTTGCTTTTTAGCAGTAAGCTAGAGAAAGGAAAACATTATTAAGAAAATCATAAAACAGAGAAAATATGTTTATAGTACTGTACTGTATTTATCAAAATAAATTTATCAAAAATAATCTGTGTATAAGTAGACCTGTGTAGTTCAAAACTGTGTTGTTGTTCAAGGGTCAGCTGTACGTTCATTTATTCCTTCTTGAATGTTCTTCCTTTCTATATGTAGATCCAAATTTCTGGCCTATACTATTGTTTTACTTCTCTCTGAAGAATGTGACATTTCTTTCAAAGCAGATCTTTTGCTGACAAAATCCCTCAGTTTTGTTGATCAGATAAAGTCTTTATGTCTCCTTCACGTTTGAAGGCTAAAAATGTATCTGTTTTGCTTGTCACAGAATTCTAGGTTTGTAATTTTTTTTCTTTCAATACTTTAAATATGCCACTCCACTCTTCATCTTTGTTTAATGTGGTTTTTGAAGAGAAGTCAATGTAATTCTTATCCTTGTTCTTCTAAAGGTAAAATGTTTTTCCCCTTCTATCTTCTTCCAAGATTTTTTCCTTGTCTTTGATTTTCTGCAGTTTGGATATGATATACCTGTGTTTAGATTTTTGGGTATTTATCATGCTTGGTTATTCTTCGAGCTCCCTGGATCTTTTGACCTCATAGCCAAGAAGAGGTTAGGAAGACATGATGACTAAATTTAACATGGTATTCTGGATACAGTCTAGAGAACAGAAAAAGGAACTTAAGTAAGAAATAAAAAAATATGAATAACGTGGACTTTGGTTAATTATCATGTATTAGTATTGGTTTACAGTTGTCACAAATGAGCTGTAGTAATGTGAGATGTTAATAACAGAACAATCTGTATTATCTTACCAACCTTTCTGGGAATCTTTGTCTGGTTAGCCACTGTATAATACATCATTAGTTTTTGATGTAGTGTTCAATGATCCTTTCTGTGAATCTAAAACTATTCTAAAATTAAAAAAACCTTACCAAAATAGTGGATGGCATGGGAGGAGTAATCATTTTGTCTTGCAACCTAGGAAAAGGGGGAGTTGGAACAAATTCACAGAGGACTAGGACCTACATTTCTCTCTGTTGTGGGAGGAAGGAGATGACATTTGGTTGGGCGAAGGGCTGAGCCAAACTGGGGTGTCCAGCTTGTTTCTGTTTTGTGGACTCATGGCCCATCCTGGGAAGAGCAATAGCTCCACGGAGCCATGTGTGCTAGTGGGTGAGACTTGATGGTTCCTTGGTGTAGGGGATGGTGGTGTGCAAACACAGATGCCCATAGCATTCAGTTAGCCAAATCACTAAATCAAGTTGAGCAGAACCATGGGAGGGCTGGGAACTGTAACGAATAGGAGAGACAAGCCTTACACGAGAGAGCAGTTGCTACCACTTCCTGCTGGCTGATTTTTGCTCTGCGGGAAGGTGAGCTCAGATGCCTTCTTTTCTGATATTTCAAAAGAAGCTGGAAATCCACATTAAAAAAAAATTGTATGGAATACTCTACTTTTTTGGGAGTAGTCCACTCTTTTAAACACTGGTGACCATTTTAGAAAGTTTTTTTTTTTTTAAATTTTATTTATTTGTCAGAGAGAGAGAGAGAGAGAGAGAGCGCGAGCACAGGCAGGGGGAGCAGCAGGCAGAGAGAGAAGCAGGCTCCCCGCTGAGCAGGAAGTCCTGATGTGGGACTCGATCCCAGGACCGTGGGATCATGACCTGAGCTGAAGGCAGAGGCTTAACCCACTGAGCCACCCAGGTGTCCCAATTTAAAAAGTTTTTTATTAAATATCATGCATTCCCAAACTGTGCTGAAAGACATGAAATTCTCCTGTGGAGTGGTGCTCCCACTGCCAGGTTGCAACTACTCTCTACAAACCTGAGCTCTGATGAGCCAGGTTGAGCAATCCAGGGGAGCCAGAGCTTTGTCTGTGTAAAGTCTATGACTCCCAAGGTCATTCTAGGGGAGTAAATGTCTGATCTCCTCCTTGAAAGTTTTGGACAATGTAGAGAACAGCTGTATGGCATTTCTGACAAGTGGCATGAGCAAAAGCCAGAGTTAGAACATCACAGGGTGTGTTTAGAGGACTGGATAATTAGAGTGGAGAGGAAGAAGAGGGGAAGTTACTGGGCTTGAAAGTTGGGTTGGATCTAGATTTTGGCAGTCCTGGGCATTTGGACTTTATGCTGTTGGCAAGACATGACTGATCTCCAGCTTTTCTGGAAAAAGCGTAAGGCAGAAATCAGGAGCTATAATGAGAAATTGGACATTAACACCTGGATTTCCCAGTCAGGAAGGGCAAGGCAGAGTAAATAAATGTACTGCGTGTAGTTAGAAAAATTGGATTCAGGTGAAGGAGACCATTAATAACAACCAGCCAAAGAGTATTTATGCATATGCCCTTTGTGATACATGTATAACCTTTGTAACGGGGCTAGACTGGCCTGTCTGGGTCCTTCGGAACAGCTCCCATAGGCACCCCAGCTTTATACCAATAAGGGAGATTAGATTCATCCTCGTTCTCTTTTTTCTCTTAGTGTCTCTTGACCTTCCTCCCACCCCCAACCCCCAGGGATGATTACACTGATCCAGAGCTGTGGAAATGGAGAAAGAAACCTATGCCTGACCTGAGCACACAGCACACAGCAGTGATATTTGATGTGAGATTAGGTCAGAGTCAGCTAGGAAGCCTTCCTAGGGTACAGCACACAGCCAACAAAATGAAAAAGGTTTATCTGGGAGGAAGTTTTTCCCTCTCTGCCTGGCTGTCCTTTCTCACCCTCCTTTTTCACTCTCCTTTGGGCATCCTTTCCCCGCAAAAGTCAAGTCCATAATTTCTGTTTGAAACTCTTCGAATTCCACTAGGCCAAACTCTTCAAATTCCACTAGGCCACCAGAGAAGCCCATTCCACCCTCCACAATGGCATTGTATTTCAAAGTCTTACTGCTCTAATCCTGGCATTTTAATAGTCCACAAGAGGCTGAAACAACTATCCCACCTCACCGCCATCACCAAGGAGATCAAATATCATTTCTGGGATTTATTATAAACCCCTTGTGGCGAAAGTAGGACCCAGAGGCGAAGAAGCTGGCAGTTACATATTTTAAGTCGGATATTGCTAACGTTTGGCTGGTCCTTTCTAACAATGAATTAATCGGTGTTTTTGTTACTTCCACTTCCATCCATTGGTTCTAGTTCTGTCCAGTGAGGTAAATCAGAAGAGCTCTAATCTCATTTCCATTGTATGAAAGAGCATTCATTAATAACAGAAACTATGAGCAATCTTGAAAAAGTTGTTAAATAGTGTAAGTTGCTAGTGGGGTCCTGTCCAGTCTCTGCTCCCTTGCCAAGAAAGCAAACAGAGGGAAATTTCTCTTCCTTCAAACAGAGGGAAAGTTGCTTATGACTTTGCCATTAAGATTTATAATGAAAACTTTTTAAATGTGTATATGAAAAGAATGAAACTTTATGTGAAAACTTAAATAATGAATATTCTTGATATCCAAATGGGTGGGTATCCAAGCAATAGTATGGGGAAAGTCTTACCTTCTTTCAAATTTGTCCAAAAATTTTTTGTAATCATTAAGTAATTCTCAACATTTATCAAGGACTATTTGAAGTCAAGCACAGTGGATAAAGTGAATGTTTGAGACACCTGATAATCTTTTGGGTGGTGGTAAACAGGACACAAATAACAGTAGGGACAACCTTCATTAATGAAGTTTAGAAATGACTTGGGAAGTCAGTTCACCCAGGAGAACTCCAAAGGTGTTCTTTTTTTTTTTTTTTTAAGATTTTATTTATCCATTTATTTGACAGGTAGAGATCACAAGTAGGCAGAGAGGCAGGCAGAGAGAGAGAGGGAAGCAGGCTCCCTGCTGAGCAGAGACCCCCGATGCGGGACTCGATCCCAGGACCCCGAGATCATGACCTGAGCCGAAGGCAGCGGCCTAACCCACTTAGCCACCCAGGCACCCCCAAAGGTGTTCTTTTAAGTGGCAATAAAGACAACACTTATGATGACTGGTAATCAAGTAATCCTGGATTAAAGAGTTACTTATTTTATAATCAAACTTCCTTTGCTCATATAAAAGTTTCTGTTTATTTATTGTTTTGCCTCTGTGCAAAGACTTTCATATGGAAGGTAGGATCCATTCATTTGCTCAATGAAGAGCACCTTTTTTATTCCAAGCACTAAGAGTAAGATGAACAACACTGTGGGTTTGGTACCTGCTCTTACGGATCAATGGTAAGAATGGGGTTTAAGATCAGGGAATGGAAAAACAAAAAGGAAATCTTTGAGGCAAACCAATTGGAAACCACTGCTATTGGTTAAATACGCCCACATTTTGAGTTAAATTTTTACTTTTTCTCCAAAACATTATCCTGACAACATTATAGTCCTAAGAAGTATTAGGGCATGCAGTCATGAAACTGTATAGGTCTTGTGCCTTTATAATGTTTGCATTGCTTGTGACCTTTGTGCATGAGTGCTTTTGCCCACGTGGCCAGTCAAAAATGATCTGGTCGACCTGTTTTTCCAGAAGAACTTTGACCAAATCTTTGATGAACAAACAGAAAATCAGGTTTTCAGAAAGGATCTACCTACAAACAAAATTCTATAGTGGCATAATTTTTAAGTAAGAAGTGTGGATCAAAGTTGAGAGAAAAAAAAAAAAAGCAGTAATGAGGGACTGAGTTAAACTTTTAACTTTCAGAGACTTACCATAGTAAGAATTTGACACCAAGGTCTTTTTCTTTGATTTGATGTCATAAAATATTAGAATATACTCATTCATTCAACAAATACTTATTGAGCACCTCCTGCATGCCAAACACTGTCCTAAATGTTGAGACACAATAGAAAACAAGAATAAAATTGATATCTTACGGTTTAATGGACAAATACAAATTTTGAGGAGATTCAGAAGTGAAATGGAAGAGAACACAGAGACCTAATGCAGGGTATCCAAGGAAGGCTGTCTGAGGAAGAGATATCTTTAAGCAGAGATGTTGGATGAGTAGAAAATGATCTGGTCAAGAGTGAGGGGAAGAGATTTCCAAGCAGGAAGAGCATGGGGAACAGAGTACATTGTAACTTTAATAAATTTCATATTGTGAAAATTTTCCAAGGTTCAAAATAGAAATTCAGTATCCCGTGGTATTAGAAAATCTCATCACTCTGCTCTAGACTGGCCAGAAATATGTCAGGAAGAAAACTTCAAAGAGGAGGATTTCATTTTTCTGGCTTGTAAGCAGAATGCCCCAAAACACTTTCCCCATGTTTGAGGTCAGCTTATAATTACTCTTTTTCATCATCTCAGATAAATTTCCAGACTTTAGTAACATAGTAAAGCTTTTTGACCTGCCTTTGTAAGTAAATACGCTACAGTGAAATTGGTTCAAAAGGTGACACAAAGAGCAGCTCAGGTCTTCAAAACATCATGTAAATTTGAGGGACTACAAAACCTTCGTTAAAAAAAAAAAGAATAAAATCAATTCACCAATGGCATGGTAGTGTGAGGTAGTAAAAGGAAGCAACACAGACCAGATGCTGTAATTCATTAACAGGGCTGTCATTTGGGAGAAGGGGTGAAGGGTGCAGTGGCCAAAGAGGTTAACATGTAGTCGTACATTCTTTCCTTTTCTGTTGTCTCTTGTTCAACTAACTCTGTTCTTCAGGATCGTTTAGCTATGGCTATAAATAAAATATGTGTGTGTGTGTGTGTGTGTGTGTGTGTGTGTGTGTGTGTATGTGTGTGTATTTAACAATATGAAGAGTGCTTGCCAATATGGGATTCCCAGTAGTCCTTTACTTTGATAGACTTTTGGAAAGAGTATGTTCTTGAACCCCCCAGGGAATGGGGCAGGTACTAAGGTGCCATGTCCCCTCACACACTGCCGAAGGTCAAGGGTCCCATGGCAGGTTGGTCAGCACATTTTGTAGAAGGAAGAAAGCACATAATAAGAATCAGAATCTCAACCTTCAAAGGGACCTC
This sequence comes from Enhydra lutris kenyoni, assembly GCF_002288905.1. Lineage (NCBI taxonomy): Eukaryota > Metazoa > Chordata > Mammalia > Carnivora > Mustelidae > Enhydra > Enhydra lutris. The sequence continues at coordinate 33,741,806 of NW_019154093.1, forward strand.
AGAGAATATTTAATCTAAAAACTTACCTAACGTAGTGCAGTATTTCCTTAAAGTACATGTATAAATTGATGACGTGCCCTCAGTTCACTCTTTCCCAAGGTAGCTAGTTCTCTTTCTGACAGCGGCCATTTTAAAGTTTCCTTCTCATGTCAAGGTAAAGTCCATTTTCCTTAACTCCCATGAGGAGCAGTAGTAATACTATCTCTTGGTCACGTCTCCGTACCAGCACCGTGCCAAGGGGCTTCCCATGCCTTGTTTCTCAGACTCCCAGTACCGGTAGCGGGAAGGATCACCCTGGGCATTTTACAGACGGGGAAACTGGTCACACAGGGGAGAAGTGGATCCAGTCTGGCTAAATCCAACCTCTAGGCCCCTTCCTCAACACCATGCATAATTTCTTGTTTCAAGTATGTGTATTTGAAGACCTCTCTTAAATTCTTCTCAGTTCTCTCATTCATTTCTCCTATGCTGCTTTCCATTGCTCTCAGGACACACTGTGACTGTATCTTTATAAAAGGTGCATATAGATGAATAGGAAAGTTATGCATTCCCAGAAAACTGCAGAGTTCACCAGTTGAGACCTGAGTGTTGCAGGGAGTTCCTTGAGTCTTTTATTAATGGCGCTTGTTTTTAAACAGTAACAGTAGTGTATTAGCTAAGGCATGGATTTCAGTAAGCTTAACCCCCGGTTTTAGCACTGACAAGTTGTTCGACTCTGGGCACTTTACTTCTCAGGTCATTAGTTGTCTCACCTACAAGGGGATGGCGATGATGATGACAATGCCTACTTTTTAGAATTGTTATGAGAATTGACATAAGACCCGGAAAAATCTTTGCATGATGCTCAGCACTAGGGTCAATAAACAGTAAATGTTACTTCTTGACTTGCAGTAAACCAGCATCCCTATGACTGTTGTCAAGCTAGGCTTCTCTTATACCACGTTTGTAAATGTGAACCTCAGATAAAAATATGAAAATTTAAAAAAAAATCTATATTGAGGGGTACCTGGGTGGCTCACTGGGTTCAAGTCTCTGCCTTTGGCTCAGGTCATGATCTCAAGGTCCTGGGATCGAGCTTCACATCGGACTCTCTGCTCAGCGGGGAGTCTGCTTTCCCCCCTCTCTCTGCCTGCCTCTCTGCCTACTTGTGATCTCTCTCTTTCAAATAAATAAAATATTTAAAAAAAATTTATATTGAATTTCGTCACGGTTAAATTCTGGCCATTAGTTCCAGCTTGAATCTTGTTTCTGTCATTTGATAAATTAACGATGCTTTCCGGTTTTGTGTTGCCTGAAAATTGGTAAACATATTTTCAGCATCTCATCCCAGTTGTTGCTAGAAGTGATTGCGTGGTGAAGTTTATATTCCCATTTAGTTAACTTATGCTGTTCTGTTTGCTCCCATTTACTTGCTTCCACTGTTCTCAGGATTTAGTACATGTTCCATAGTGACATGGAGGAGTCCCCTGTGCTTTTATATCATACGTTTGTTATATCCCCGAGTGATCCCTTGAGTTTTAAGCTGCCTCTGACCTATGGTTCTGTAGATCTCCTGATATTGACATAGCTGAATCTATTAACTAACTTCGAGAGTGGAAACCAGACACCTGGGTTTGCACTAGCCTTTCCATCCATGCACTTTAAGCTTTCTGTGGCTCTGTTTTTATACTTGTAAACCCGAGCAAATATTTGCTCTTTCCTTCCTTTCAGTGCTATGGTGAAGATGAAATAAATAATTATAAAAGAACATTGCGTTCTTCAAAAAATGGCAGCATACCATTTACAGATAAATTCCTCATGCAGTCACTTTCAAAATAGCTAAACAACTAAGCGTTAGCAAGAGAAGTCCCAGAGCAGCAAGGTAGTGTGGATGATGCCGAGCCTATCTGTTTGTCATCCGCGTTTTACTCAGAGACCCAGACTCACTTAAGGCTTCATGACACACCTACATCTGACAGGCTCAGCTCCTTCATTTCCTAGTCCCTAGAGTCCCTAGATAAGTAGAAGTAGGCAAATTGAAAATTGCTAGGTGGGTAAATTGAAAGTACCAAAGCAGGTAATTAAAGGTAGCAAGAAATAGATAATCATTTTAAAAGAAAAAATGAGGGGCTCCTGGGTGGCTTAGTGGGTTAAAGCCTCTGCCTTCAGCTCAGGTCTTGATCTCAGGGCCATGGGATGGAGCCTGACATCGGGTTCCCTGCTCTGCAGGGAGTCTGCTTCTCCCTCTCCCTCTGCCCCTCCTCCCCTTGGCTTTCTCCTTCTTTCTCCCTCTGGGTCTCCCCCTCTCTCAAATAAATAAATAAAATCTTTTTTTTTCCCCAGTAACTTTTGTATAATTTTTAATTAAATGCATATATTTGATAGCCATTTAACTTTAAAATGGGTGCTGTTGGTAATTTGGAAACATTATCATAGAAAATACATGTTTTTCTTTTTTTGTTTTTACTATTCACTGATTTTTAAATTAATTTTTAATTTTTTTATAAACATATAATGTATTTTTATCCCCAAGGGTACAGGTCTGTGAATCGCCAGGTTTACACATTTCACAGCACTCACCATAGCACATACCCTCCCTAATGTCCATAACCCCACCACCGTCTCCCGACCCCCCAATGCCCAGCAACCCTCAGTTTGTTTTGTGAGATTAAGAGTCTCTTATGGTTTGTCTCCCTCCCGATCCCATCTTGTTTCATTTATTCTTTTCTTACCCCCCCAAACCCCCCATGTTGCATCTCCACTTCCTCATATCAGGGAGATCATAT